>NC_071265.1:3285000-3332500 GCF_023375685.1 Ictalurus furcatus | reverse complement strand
ACAACAACGTGAAGGTAATTTACGGCAAGTTATTAACATGACGAGGAGGTTGACTGATATGGCGAGACCTTACTTTAAATCATGTGATTCGATAATAAATTCCTGTCATCGGCGCTCTTACTATCACCCGGAATACTCGAGCGCGTCGCGCTTCTCAGTACGCAGATCACGCGGTAATATTATTTAGCATATTCCCTCATCGCCTCGAGAAAGGAATTCCTGGCTGAGCCGCTTGTGATGTGTGTACGCGTGTGTGAAATTGTGTGCTCAGACCGTCATGCCCAGCTCTCCCTTCTCTCCTTTCGCTCCTTCGAGCCCGATTTCTCCCTGACGCACGGAGAGGGAAATACGAGAGAGAAACATCATTAAATGAATAGAAGATAACTTCATTAAAACAATATAGAAAGTACAGAGAGAGAGAGAGAGAGAGAGAGATCTGTACACTGACCTGTTCTCCTCTCTCTCCTGGGATTCCTGGAATACCACGAGGGCCAACCGAAGCAGGACCTGGAGGACCTCGTTCACCCTGAGATACAGAGTGTACATGCCTGCATTTACGACAGTAATAACACGGACGTGCACGAGTACTGAAGTACACTCACGAGTAGGGGTGTTAAGGTTTGAAATTTTAACAGTGTGACAAACAAAATCATCCTGTCATGTCTACGCCTTCGGAGAGAACGCCGCAGCCTTAACAGACATGGCCGACACGGACTACGACCCCCATCACTCGCCCCCATGCTGCGTCCCAATTCATCTCCGATCCGTCCTGAATACTATCTGAGCCAGCTTTCCTAAATCACACGACAGCTACTAAACGGGGAAGGCAGAGGCTAACGTGTGCTTCCTCCGACATACGTGTAACGACCCACAGGAACGTGCTATCCGCCATCCTCTGCAGAGATGAGGTCGGAGATGCTCACGATGGGCTAGTCTCGCTGTGATTGACAGGGGAGGAGAGTATGAAATCCCTCCCACCAGGAGAACATTGGCGGACATTTTGGCTCCCTTGCCTCCCGGTCACGGATAGTTGCGACATCATCGGAGAAACGTGTTTTTGAGAATGACTTCTCAGTGAAATGTATTATTTTGTCGGTACTCATCACACAGACGTTAAGCTGAACGAGAGAGGGGTTGCAAGGAAAGGGCTACGCTGAGGAAATCTGACTAGCATGGCAGTGTGCAGCGCTCCTTAGTCAAAAACAGGGGGCTGTTCGCTTCGTTTGCGGCACGATAAAGTTGAAACATGGCCGCAGGGGTAGCCGTCTCTACAGTCTCTCTCTACCCTCGATACGGATCAACAATTCTGATGACATCATTCTGCACTTCAGCTTCTCGTTAGATTTTTAGTCCAATCAAATGCTCTCTAGGATCTGAAGTGTCCCGCCCCCGACGGATGTAAGTGTCCTGGCTGTGAGGTAAGCTAAACGCTATTGGCTATTTTAAAAAGGGGGCGGTACCACCCGATATGTCCCGCCCTGCCATCCTGTTTCGGTGGAAATCTCGTCCACACGTAGGATAACGCTGCGCCTTTCGAGGCACTTCACGGGGGACGTTAAATTCTTTTTCGTTTGCACTATTTAATCCAATATTCTGGCCATAACTGCAGTCGTGATATGGTTACAGTGTTATTACGCAGAAGAGTGTGAGGAAGAAGGGGTGGCATTAATAAATAGGCAATGCAGCATAATACCGTCACAAGTTCTCTTCGAATGCAGCATAAATGATTATTTTGTTTTTTTAAAGCACATGCTATACTAGTATACACCAGTGAACATACACGGTTTTGGAGAATGTTAAATAAAAAAAATCATGTATTTAAAATTCTCATGGATGTCGGAATGACGTGGCTCTTGTGACTCCTGCTCTACAGACCTGTTGATGGAACGCTGGTCAGTGGTTTAGGAGAACAATACCGTGTTTGTGTGTTTCAACAGAGAGGAACAGTTATTAAGGTGGTTAGTAAGTGTACTCCTTGTTCATTTAAACACACACACACACACACACACACACAAGAATGAAACATCTTGTTGTCCATACCTTCTGTCCCTGCAGTCCTTCAGGACCTTTAACCCCAGCAAGTCCCTGAGGACCCGTCAAGCCCGGGGGCCCATCAACACCCCGGGGACCCGGGGGGCCAGGGATGCCAGGAGGGCCCTTGAGAGAGAGAGAGAGCGAGCGGGAGAACGAGAGGGAGAGAGAATGAGGGAGAGAGAGAGGGAGGGAGTGAGAGAAAGGGAGAGAGAGAGGGAGGGTGAGAGAGAGGGTGAGAGAGAGGGAGGGAGAGGGAGAGAGAGAGGGAGGGTGAGAGAGAGGGCGAGAGAGAGGGAGGGAGAGGGAGAGAGAGAGGGTGAGAGAGGGAGAGAGAGGGAGAGAGAGAGGGTGAGAGAGGGAGAGAGAGGGAGAGAGAGAGGGTGAGAGAGAGGGAGACGGAGAGAGAGAGAGAGGGTGAGAGAGAGGGAGGGTGAGAGAGAGGGTGAGAGAGAGGGAGGGAGAGGGAGAGAGAGGGAGAGAGAGAGGGAGGGTGAGAGAGAGGGTGAGAGAGAGGGAGGGAGAGGGAGAGAGAGAAAGGGAGAGAGGGAGGGTGAGAGAGTGAGGGAGAGAGAGAAAAGGAGAGAGAGCAAGAGGGAGGGAGAGCGAGAGAGGGTGAGAGAGAGTAAGGGAGGGAGAGAGAGAGAGAGAGAGGGAGAGCAAGAGAGGGAGAGAGAGAGACAGGGAGAGAGACAGAGAGAGGGAGGGCGAGAGAGAGAGGGAGAGAGAGAGAAGGCGAGAGAGAGAAGGAGAGAGAGAGGGGGAGAGAGAGAGAAGGAGAGAGAGAGGGGGAGAGAGAGAGAAGGCGAGAGAGAGAAGGAGAGAGAGAGGGGGAGAGAGAGAGGGAGAGAGACAGGGAGAGAGACAGAGAGAGGGAGGGCGAGAGAGAGAGGGAGCGAGAGAGAAGGCGAGAGAGAGAAGGAGAGAGAGAGGGGGAGAGAGAGAGAAGGCGAGAGAGAGAAGGAGAGAGAGAGGGGGAGAGAGAGAGGGAGAGAGACAGAGAGAGGGAGGGTGAGAGAGAGAGGGAGAGAGAGAGAAGGCGAGAGAGAGAAGGAGAGAGAGAGAAGGAGAGAGAGAGGGGGAGAGAGAGAGAAGGCGAGAGAGAGACGGAGAGAGAGAGACGGAGAGAGAGAGAGGGAGAGAGACAGAGAGAGGGAGGGTGAGAGAGAGGGAGTTAGAGAGAGAGAGAGAGATTGAAGTTCAGACAGATGTCTTAGTGCTCTTTTTTAAATAAATTTACCTACAGCATATAGAGATAAGTAAAACTTACCCGTTCACCTTTTTCTCCTTGTTCTCCCTTTGGTCCCATTAGACCGTCAAATCCTCGGTCACCCTGAGCAGGAACACACACACACGCACACACACACACACGCACGCACGCACACACACACGCACGCACACACGCACGCACACACGCACACACACACGCACGCACGCACACACGCACACACGCACACACGCACACCGTATTACACAAGCACATCAGTAGTGATTACAGCTTTGCAGTCTGAAAATGTAACATCAGTCTCATGATAAACATGCTTTTGTGACAGAACACAGATCTTTTTTTTATAACATTTAAAAAGACACATTCGGCGGTATATTCAAATTGATTGTGTATATACGTGTAGAACATTGTTTATGCGTCTCCGTACTTTGGGTCCGACGATTCCCTCTTTACCCGGCGCTCCTGTGGCTCCTGGAGATCCCACATCACCCTGCAACACATTTTCCACTCACATAAGAT
The DNA here is from genome assembly GCF_023375685.1 of Ictalurus furcatus. Classification (NCBI taxonomy): domain Eukaryota; kingdom Metazoa; phylum Chordata; class Actinopteri; order Siluriformes; family Ictaluridae; genus Ictalurus; species Ictalurus furcatus. The sequence continues at coordinate 3,328,722 of NC_071265.1, read as the reverse complement.
GGTAGCAGAAACAGTTTTCTTCATGTATGAGCATCGGTGTGTGTGTGTGTGTGTGTGTGTGTGTGTGTGTGTGTGTGTGTTAGTCATTACCGACTCTCCTTTTCTCCCAGGTAAACCTGATCTGCCGTTCATTCCAGGATCCCCCTAAGAACAGAAGTCATATCATCCACCGTTAAAGGGGCACATCAACGTGTTCTTCATCAAACACTTCTCTCTCTCATGCACACACACACACACACACTTCCTCTCACACACACTCACTCTATCTCCTTTCTGTCCCTCTGGTCCACACGCACCCTTGGATCCACGGTCTCCCTGTAAAACCAATGAAGCTGTCAGTCAAGCTGCCAGTAACTCAGTGTGACAGAAAATAATGAAAGTGTGTGTGTTACCAAACCACAGCAGAGCGCTATAAATGTCTGGCTAGACTAACGCACTATTTAACTGTCAGGCTCATGCACGCACACTTATACAGTGCCTTCCAATAATATTGGCACCCTCGGTAAATACGAGCAAAGAAGGCCGTGGTGAAAAACTGTCTTTATCGTTTAACCTTTTGAGCTTTTGTTAAAAAAACGTATCGACTAAAAGGGTGCCAATAATTGTTGCGCAATTATTTCATATTTAACAAAGATTTCTTTTGGGATAAACCTGTGTTGTGTTTTGCAATTGTTTGATATCCATGAGAGCAGAGTATTTTTGTGGAATTTTTTTTTTTTTTTTGGATCAAAAGGTTAAACAATAAAGAATTTTTTCACCACAGCATTCTTTGCTCATATTTACCGAGGGTGCCAATATTAATGGAGGGCAGTGTACATACCTCGAGCACATCTCGATCACTCAAAGTCCGGTGCGGGACTTTAAGCAAATGAGTTGGGTTCAATCGAGTCAAGATATTGAGTGTTTTATCACTTCACTGTGAATAAGAGATGGTTATTTAAGGCAAGTGCTCTGAGGTAGTGTGTGTGTGTGTGTGTGTGTGTGTGTGTGTGTGTGTGTGTGTCCACGAACATGACGGCAGTTTGAACAACAGCCAGATAAACTGCTCTAATCAATCTCTTGACACATACGACTTCTTTGGAAGTGAAGAATAGAATAGAACAGTGTGTCGTTATTGGTATCGTATAAGTACAGTGAAATGTCGTTTCAGTCCTAAAATAATACTAAAATAAAAATAAAAATATAGTTATATATTAGAGGTATCACCGATCCGATACCCAGAATCACCGAGGACCGGCAAGAAAATGAAATGGAAAAAAAACCCCCCAAAAATATGAGATAAGGAATGTGATCTGATCCCGTTACAAACACATGAACGTATTTTTTTGTGGGATTAATTTTATGATGTTTATATTTGATACTTTATGCTCTTTATGTATCTTTGTTTAATTGGAATTTTTTTTTTTTAAAAGCTTTTTAAAATGACTAGTTCCCGTAAACAATTTGGTCTAGTTAGTGTACACACACACACACACACACACACACACACACACGTCTTACTAGCCTTGTGAGGACCTGCCTTTGACATAAATATTAACGGGGCTAATTATTGCTTTGCTAAATCACAACCTCAACCTGAGAAATGATAAAATTCAACCTTTTGGATAAATTTTCTAATGAACTATTCAAAATGCATGGACAATGCATGTAAAATATATGTGATATTATTATATGGTTGAACTTTAAAGGCTATGATGTGAAATACAACGGTGCTTGAAAGTTTGTGAACCCTTTCGAATGATCTATATTTCTGCATTAATATGACCTAAAACATTATCAGAAGTCCTAAACGTAGATAAAGAGAACCCAATTAGACAAATGCGACAAAAATATTATGCGTGGTCGTTTATTTATTGAGGAAAATGATCTAATGTTACACATCTGTGAGTGGAAAAAGTATGTGCACCTTAGCTTTCAGTATCAGGTGTGACCCCCTTGTGCAGTAATAAATGTAAATAAACGTTTGGGGTAACTGTCGATCAGTCCTGCACATCGCCTCGGAGGAATTTTATACCGTTCCTCAGTACAGAACGGCTTCGACTCTGGGATGTTGGTGGGTTTCCTCACATGAACTGCTCGCTTCAGGTTCTTCCACAACATTTCTATTGGATTAAGGTCAGGACTTTGACATGACCATTCCAAAACATTAACTTTTCCCTTCTTTAACCGTTCTTATGTAGAACGACTCGTGTGATTAGGACAGTTATCCTTCTGCATGACCCACTTTCTTTTGAGATTCAGATCACAAACAGATGTCCTGACGTTTTTCCTTTAGAATGAATTCGCTGGTATGATTCAGAATGCATTGTTCTATCAATGATGTCGAGTCGTCCTGGACCAGAAGCAGCAAAACAGGCCCAAACCATGACACTACCACCACCATGTTTCACAGATGGGATAAGGTTCTTATGCTGGAATGCAGTGTTTTCCTTTCTCCACACATAACACTTCTTATTTAAACCAAAAATTCTATTTTGGTCTCGTCTGTCCACAAAACATTTTTCCAACAGCCTTCTGGCTTGTCCATTGATCTTTCAATGTTCTTTTTAGAGAGCAGTGGCTTTCTCCTTGCAACCCTGCCATGCACACCATTGTTGTTCAGTGTTCTCCTGATGGTGGACTCATGAACGTGAACATTAACATTAGCCAATGTGAGAGAGGACTTTAGTTGCTAAGAAGCTACTCTGGGTTCCTTTGTGACCTCGTGGACTGTTACACGTCTTGCTCTTGGAGTGATCCTTGCTGGTCTCCACTCCTGTGGAGGGTAAGAATGGTCTTGAATTCCCTCCATTTCTACACAATCTGTCTGACTGTGGATCGGTGGAGTCCAAACACTTTACAGATGCTTTCGTAACCTTTTCCAACCTGATGAACGTCAACAACTCTTTTTCCGATGACCTCAGAAATCTCCTCTGTTCGTGCCATGATACACTTCCACAAACACGATCAGACCTTGATAGATCCGTGTTCTTTAAATAAAACAGAGCGCTCGCTCACTCACACCTGATCATCACCCCATCGCTTGAAAACACCTGACTCCAATTTCACCTTCAGATGAACTGCTAACCCTCGACGTTCACATACGTTTGCAGCTCACAGATATGTCACACTGGATCATTTTCCTCAATAAATAAATGGCCACGCATAATATTTTTTCTCTCATTTGTTTAATTGGGTTCTCTTTATCCACTTTTAGGACGTTTAGGTGTGAAAATATGATGATGTTTTAGGACATATTTATGCAGATATACTGTATAGAAAATTCTAAAGGGTTCACAAACTTTCAAGCGCCGTCGCATATAGTGTACTATGTCGGGAATAAAACATTGTACTGTATGTAGTGAAGAAACAAGCAAGTAAAAATGTGAGTAATATATTAAAATGACGCACACACACACACACACACACACACACACACACACACACACACAACACCACGGTTAATGCTCTCTCTGTGACAGAATAACGTTACAATTCAACTGCATTTAAATGTTAAATCTGGTTATGTAATGTGAGTAGAATTGCTAAACAGATTTTATTATGCGAGTGTGTATCCATGTGTCTGTGTATTCCGGTGAAAAGGGGACATATGGAGTGGAGTGATTCATACACTGCTGAAGATCTTGCATAACCCCAGTTAAGCCAGCCAATCAAGCCCATTGTGTGTGTGTGTGTGTGTGTGTGTGTGTGTGTGTGTGTGTGTGTCCATATGCACATCAGAACTACTGTCTGTTAGATGATGCACACACTCCAAAGCAATACACACACCAAAGTAATCACACACCTTTGGTCCTCGCATGCCGATGACTCCAATCTCTCCCTTCTCTCCTCTCATACCAGGGAGGCCATCTTTCCCAGGGGTACCCTGGAGAACACACACACACACACACACACACACACACACACATCAAATAGCAGGCAGAAGTGGGATCATGGAGATAATGGGGAGAAAATTAGAAAAGAACGATACTTACAGCTTCTCCTGGAAGTCCTGGAAGCCCTGCCTCTCCCTGAAAACATCAACACTGAATCAGGCCATACATTTATTTATTATATATATATATATATATATATATAGTCAGAGCATGTCTAAAACAGCAGGTCTTGTAGGGTGTTCCCGGTATACAGGGGTTAGTACCTACCAAAATTGGCCCAAGGAAGGACGACACGCTGTATTTTTACACTGCTCGACTCAATATCTGCACATTTGCCCGCCCTCTGTCTTTGATCTTAACAAACCATAAAGCCCGGGAATCCAAGGCCATTTTATTGCTTTTTATTAGCATATTTTAATGTGTTTAAAACGGTTCTCTATTGTAACTATTGCATTAAACGTAAAAATAATAATAATAATAATAATTAAGCTATATGGAGAATAAAACACGTTATAGGAAAATAATCGGATGAAGCAAAGCTACTTTTATCACATAATAAAGTAATAAAAAAGCCCTCTTTATTCTTTTTATACCAGAGTGATCTGCAGAATACTGATTTTTATTACTTGTCTTTATTGGGGGGGGAAGAGAACAGTCCAGGACTCTCAGTGAGGCAGAAATAATTATAGCAAAACCACAGAGGCTGTCTGGTCTCCGAGATTAATGAGGTTTTTAACAGGCAGCAAGCTGAGCAGATTCGGAGAGATCCTTTCCTTCCTCTCACTGCACTTTAGAACAGCAAACTAAAGCTCCTTTATGTTCTTATGTTTTATATCTCAGGTTCCAAGTCCTCGTTATTGAATAATGCCTTCACGTGACTGGGTTTATGTGGTCGGCGTTCCTGGTGTATCCAAAGGCAATTTTCCAGAAAAGGACGATATAGTTCTCTATCTATTTATTAATTAAAAAAAAAAAAACCCTCAATTTCATACTTTTTATCCGTTTGAGAAATGTCCAACAAGACAAGTTCCTGTTATCTCTTACGTTATAGAAGTCGTAGCTTTTTCTCTCTTTACCCCCGACTGACCTCCGTTAATCTTAAACATCTCCTCGCAGAAAATCCACCATATCGGACTTAGCTTATAATCAGAATTAGATCGCACGGAGTCTCTGTGTAAGGTATTATTACAGAAACGGTAACGTATTAAAACAAGCGCGTTTAATAAAAACCGGCAAACGATTCGCCGCTGCTGTTACAGAAAATCCATTCGGACCAATCGGGTTTGAGAATTCAACACCGCGGCGGTCTAAGCTAAAAATTAAGCGCCGTTTGAATGCCGTAAAACGTGAAAGAGAATAACGGATGGGAGAAGTATCTGTACCATGTGTGCTGTTTCTCTATGAAGCTTTCACTCCGTTTATTACGTTCGGCTTGTTATTTAGCTGACGTTTACATCCGTATATCTGCATGCGGCTGGAAAACGCTCACTTGAAGCTCTAGAGAATTCAAGCAGCACAAAGAATGACGGAGATTAGTCGTACAGCGGCGTGATTGGATCAGATGAGAGGCCGTGTTAATATGCAAATGAACTGTACCTGTGTATATAGTCTAGAACTCTGACAATAAGCTGAATAAACAAATAGAATATTTAGAGAGGTATCGCCATGGAAATATCGGAGAAGGGACTAGAGACTACGTTTCCCGTCGGCTCAAGTCCTTCCCGTTTTCCCAAAACAAACCGATGTTATGAATTCATCCGGAATATACGCAACGTGTTTAATTAATCCCCGTAAAAAAGGAAAACACCGAAGACCTCTGTGCGTCGTGTTCCAGACACTGGAATGCCAGTTAATTGCGACACGCTCGCAGAACTGATTTAATGTACTTGTATTTTCCTTTTTAATGCTTCGTAATGACCCGTGGTTAGCCTGAAGACTTGCTGCTTATTTCTAATAAAAACTGAGACGCTTGGAAGTCGTTTGGGAAGAAGAAGAAGAAGAAGAAAGAAAAAAGAAGAAGTGTGAAAGCGTAAAGAAAAACTCTGGCCGCGCGTTCATAATCCATGATTGGCGAAAACGAAGCTTAGAAAAGAATGTTAACAAGGAGCGCTGTTTATTTGAAGACTGTTACATTTTTGCCATCGAGTTCGCTGTTTTTCTGCTCCCTCGTTGTAGATTTTTCTTTATTTTTTGGAAAAAGTTCCGTTCGATACGTTTGGAACGAGTTTAATTCCGTACGATAGAAACATTTCCCCAGAACGTACCTTCTGTCCTCCTGGACCACGAGCGCCCTGAAACCCAGGTGACCCCCTCTCACCGGCCTCTCCACGCAGACCCTATACACAGGTGAGAAGAAAGATCGCGCTACACGATATACAAAACACACACTGCTTTTCTAATCAGATCCGTACACAGAAGAGTCTCACCTGTAGCCCTGGTGGTCCCTCTTGTCCTTTAACGCCCTTTTCACCTTGTAATCCTTTAGCACCTCGTTCTCCCTGTGGAGAACACATCAACCTTTCACTCGGTGCGTCGACATTTACGACGTAACGTAGAAATACAGAGCCGCGTCTTAAGGAAGGAACGGACAAGTTTCAAAAACTGGGAATCCGTGCAATTCCGAGGGAAAGCCGGAAAACTGATGTCGATCGCGTCGGGTCGTGAAACCGTTTTCGTCTCGTCAATGCGGGAAACTGTAGCTCATTTATTACACGTCATTTACAAATTACATATGAGGGTCAAATAGAGATCTTATTTTTTTTAGTACGCTTTATAGTTTGTTAATTGCACACAGATGGGTCTCAAATGGGTAGAACTTTTCATTCCAGCGCAAGTGTTCCAGCGATATTCCAGTCCAAATTCCACTAGAAATAATTCTTCCAGTTGTTAATAATAATAATAATAATAATAATAATAATAATAATAAACACCTGTACTATTATGTGCTATTAATATTTTTAAATTCATTTTGAATGTTTTATTTATCTAACATCCATCCATCCATCCATCTTCTATACCGCTTACTCCTTCTTCAGGGTCACGGGGAACCTGGAGCCTATCCCAGGGAGCATCGGGCACAAGGCGGGGTACACCCTGGACAGGGTGCCAATCCATCGCAGTATTTAGTTAACATTTTTTGCTTAAACTATTTTTTTAAATGATTTTTAACTGGCTGTGACAGAAGAGAAAACTAACGATTTAAATATAAAAACTAATTCAATATCACTAGCTAACTGTGACTAGTCGTACCATATTTAATGAGCAATACTGTTCTAATATTGAGGCTAAACACTCTGACTGTCCTGACCTTTTTTCCACAGAGTTTTTGTGATAGTTGCGGTCAAAAATGCTTGATTTTGCTGCGGTTTGCAAACTTTTTCAACTTTTGAAAGGTTTTTGTGCATGTTTTTCATCTCGGAAAACCAGTCGAATTTGTGAAACTGCAATAGTGCGGAATAGTTTTGCACGGTGTTTCGCAGTGTTTGTTGGTAAATGAGACGTCTCGGCCAAAACCTGCAGAAAATCTGCAGCAATCTGATGCAAGCTCCTCGGAATATTGCGGCGTTCGCTCGACGCTGCGTTCATTCCTGCAATCGCGAAAGCGCGAAAGGACTCTTAAGTGATACGGACTCACCGTTTCGCCCTTATTTCCTTTCTCCCCAGGAGGCCCACCCACCAACAGGGTTTCACCCTACAAAAGACCAAAGTCGAATTAAAACATTACACTCATACTGTCGCAACAAGCTTTTACGGGATATCGACTATAAATAATATGACGCTTACCTTCTCTCCTTTCTCTCCTTGAGGTCCTCCTTCACCCTAGAGTCATGAAGAAAGCTGTTTGCTACACGTCCAGTATTTACTGACTCGTTAAAAAAGCTACTGGTAAGTTACTCTTACCTTTTCTCCTCTGCTGCCTTTTCCACCTGCAAATCCCTGCACACATCAGATTGGTGTATTATAACATGATATATTACGTATTATAATTAAACCAACGGACGTCTTCTCTGCACACTCGAATCACCGCTCTATAGCTTCGTGCTCTCCGTTAACAAGCAAGCTCGCTAATACTGTTCCGCACGCTCGGGTCCGCTATCCTCGCGTTCTGTATTGACGGTACTGTTTACACACCGATATACTGAGAGGAATTTCTTTTCGACTGAACCCGGACGTCGGCCTGGAAATAGATGCGACAATATCCTAGACTGTTGGAGCATTTATCCATTTATCCTAGTCTATTATATAATAAACGTTAAGAATAATACAATATCGCGAACTCGTCTACGTTTAATACAACAGTACGGCGCGTCTCATAATCCCAGCGTCATACGGTTAACGTAAGGAAGAACGGATCCTGATGATCTGACGCGCCGCAAATCAAAAAAGTGCGAGCGTTGAGAATAAAATGGCGGACATATTGAGCACGTTCTGTAAGTAAAAGTTTTTGTTTTGATGGGGGGTTTTCCCTCCCCTCCTACGATGCTGAACTTAAGAGACACCCTATATAATGATGTAAAAATACTAAAAACATATTATATTTCATATTGAAAGAACGAAAGATTTAAAAAAAAAAAATTAAACACGGGGAAAATAAAAGATTTTTTATATATAAAATGTCAATTTTCCCTTTTTTTTTTTTTTTTAGAAAATCACTTGGCTATTGATCACGTAATGATCTTACCCCGTTACAGCTAGAGTAACCCACAGGGACCACTCCTAACTCCGCCACGCACATAACACCACTCATCTGTCCGTGAACACACCATTTACAGTCACTGATTATCGAGGCAGTAGAGCGGTGAAACCCTATCGTAGTGTCATGGCCGACTTTAGGGCACCCTGAGGATTTTTATTAGGCTTGAGTAATAAAAAAACAAAACTTTCGTTTGAGATATCGAGCAAGGGTTTATCCTCGATGTACACGAACGTGACGTCGAAAAAAAGAAACGAAATTCATTCACATAGTTTCGGAAACAGCCCAAATAACTGATCCACACTAGTATCTATACATGAATCCTATACAGCACTGGGTTAAGCCCCTTGTCTGCTTGCACGTGTGTGTATAATAAGAATTTATGAGTATGACAGTGAGTGTAGGTATACAGTAATATATACGAGCGGTGCGACTCTCCTCGTACATCATGATCCGAGTCGATCTGCTGCTTGTTCCGTCAAACGCACTGAGATACTGACTCTCTATCTGTAAGGTGGGAGAGACAGAACTGATGGGGCTTTTTCTGGGCACCGTGGGATGAAGATTAATAGGGCAGAGCAACAGGCACAGACGCTGGTGCCAGAGAGATGCGATGGATGGGATGGACCGGCTACAGAAAATAAGATAAAACAGGTAAGGTAGACGGGAGGAGAACAGGAAATGCGCTCGTAATTACCGGAGGACCTCTCTCTCCGTCCATCCCAGGTCGTCCCTCTTCTCCCTACAGGCGCACGACAAGCAAATGTTATATGCAAAATGTCTCTGCGCGGTTATTTAATATTAAAATGTAATCAGATGGAAAATGAATCGTTTCTTAGAGAAGAAACAGAAATAGTTTTTAAAAAAAAAAAACTTATATAGTTTAAAAAGGTACGTCTTATGTAACCTCATGTTTACACACTTTACTATATCACAGGGTAAACTGCGTGTTGGCCGTATCGCACTGCCTGTGCAACGACAGTAAAAGAATCTTATATATGTGAGATTTCCTACCCGAGGCCCAGGATCTCCTCTCTCTCCTCTCTGTCCTGGTACTCCTACAGCAACCTCACCCTGAGAGAGAGACACAGAGAGAGAGAGAGAGAGGGAAAGAGAGAGACAGACATAGAGATGGGGGAGAGAGAGACAGACAGACAAAAAGAGAGGAGGGGAGAGAGAGAGACAGATAGAGAAGCGGGGGGAGGGAGAGAGAGAGACAGACAGACAGAGAGACAGATAGAGATAGAGAGAAAGCAAGAGAGAGAGAGACAGACAAAGAGATGGGGGAGAGAGAGACAGACAGACAGACAAAGAGAGAGGAGGGGAGAGAGACAGACAGATAGACAAAGAGAGAGGGGAGAGAGAGAGAAAAAGGAAGACAGACAGACAAAGAGTGAGCGAGAGAGAGAGAGACAGACAGACAGAGAGAGAGACAGAGAGAGAGAGACAGACAGACAGACAAAGAGCAAGAGAGAGAGACAGAGAAAGGTGGGGAGGGAGAGAGAGAGACAGACAGACAGAGACAGAAAGAGAGAGAGAGAGAGAGAGAGAGACAGACAGACAGACAAAGAGCAAGAGAGAGAGACAGAGAAAGGTGGGGAGGGAGAGAGAGAGACAGACAGACAGAGACAGAAAGAGAGAGAGAGAGAGAGAGACAGACAGACAGACAAAGAGATGGGAGAGACAGACAGACAGACAAAGAGATGAGGGGAAAGAGAGAGACAGACGGACAGGGAAAGAGAGAGGGGGAGAGAGACAGACATACAAAGGGAGAGGGGGAGAGAGAGACAGAGAGAGAGAGAGAGGGGGGAGAGAGACAGACAGACAAAGAGAGAGGGGGAAGGAGAGAGAGAGACAGAGAGAGAGGGGGAGACAGACAGACAGACAGACAAAGGGAGAGGGGGAAGGAGAGAGAGAGACCGAGACAGAGAGAGGGGGGGAGACAGACAGACAGACAAAGGGAGGGGGGGTGGGAGAGAGAGTTATTAATCACATATTTCATCTTCTAACTGAAGGAAACTCATAGCAAAATGTATATGGATATTCAGTAATCATAAAAGAACACACTTACTTTATCTCCTTTAAGTCCGGGTGAACCTGCACTACCCTAAGGAGAAGAAAGAGAAAAGAGTGTAGCCCAAGAAAAAACAACCTCTTTAAATATGTACTTGTTAATCCTTTTCACACTCACCGGTGGTCCAGGCGGTCCAGGATTGCCGGGTGTCCCTGGGTTTCCTGCTTTGCCCAGGAAGCCTTGCAGACCCTTAAAACACAAACCTAGATGAATATCCAAGACTCAGACCAGTGTAACACCTCTTAACCCTCACGCTCACCCTGATCACCACCCAAATCTGATCGCACTTCAGATGACAAGACAACAACAAGAACGTTCACCATCAACCAGTGTACAGCTACGTATCTGAATAAGGTCTTCAAAATCCTCTTGAAAGCTGAAAGCGAGTCATTGCCTGGTTTTCTAACAGGCCTTCAAGAACCAAAAGATCAGGAAATCTTCTAAATCACCACAGTCGTGAGTGTCGAGTCCACACTAACCCTCTCTCCCGGAGGTCCTGGATTTCCCGGCTGGCCTGCTTCGCCTCTTTGGCCAGCGAGTCCCGGTGTTCCTGATATACCCTGAGGTCCAGGTGGGCCTGGAGGGCCTGGGAGACCAGGATCACCCTTACACAAACACAGATCGTGTTCATATTATCCAGAGATACATTGGTTCTTTATTAACTTGTTATAACCTGGAGCAGAGCGGGTTAAGGGCCTTGCTCAAGGGCCCAACAGTGGCAGCTTGGCAGTGCTGGGGCCGATCAGTAACTCAGAGCCTTAACTGCCAAGCCTCCACCGCCCCTTGAGTACTTTTCAATCCAGTAAGTACATTTTGCTCTAAAACACTCGCTGTGTAACAGTGTTCAAAAGTCACAACACAACCTTGAAGAGTCTAAAGCTTGCAGCCACTGCGGATGATCTCTTTTCTAGCTACGTTGTGTGTGTGTGTTTGTGTGTGTGTGTGCATGCATGCATCACACCGAGTATTGCTTTCTAATGTGTCAGGAAATTGAATCAGACGTCGTGCTGTGTGAGCAGCGGCATGGTCCGCGATACATATCAGACGCCTAACTAGCATCATCTACGTCTTTGCTGTGACTAGCATGGCGCGGGTGCTCAATAACCGTACTCGCGCGTTGTCGGCTGTGCGCGGTGCGTGACCGCGTTGTTTAACGTGTGCGAATCCGACGGCAAATTGGGTTTTCACCGAAAGGAATAAAAGGTCAGAAGAACACGCAGGTGATTGAAGTGCCACTAATTGAACAGCGACAACTTCTTCTTCTTCTTCTTTTTTTTAAAGCAAGGTTTCGAGACGTAAAACTGAGTGCCTCGTGCTTGTTAACATTTTCGGAATAAGGCGACTCGTGACAAGACTGGCATTTAACTGTGGATGGTCACGTGTGCAGCAGATTTTCACCATCGCTTTGAGAAGACGAGTGTTGCGATGGAAGCATCATACATTTACTACCTTTAAGCCTGCAGGTCCAGATTGTCCCGGAGGGCCGACTATTCCAACACCCGCGTCACCCTGAAATTTACAAACAAACAAAATCACTGAACAGACACTGCTGAGACGATCTGTCTCATGGCAGAATCAGAATTGGGGCCCTACTTTGGCTCCTTTAGGCCCCGGTGGTCCTCTTTGTCCCTGATAATAAGGAAGGAATAAGACAGAAAGGCTCGTTAAAATCACGCCGTGCGAATGACAGATTGTTACTTGCCTGCATCAGAAGATACTCACACTTTCACCAGGCTCGCCCGGTTCACCGCTCAAACCCTACAGGACAAAAACATGACGAAAAGTCCTCAGTGTAGTGTCCGTGTGTGTGGAAAGGAGATGCCGGGGCTCTTTACGCAAGGTTTTTATACTCACTCGGTCACCTTTTATTCCAGCTGGTCCCTTATCTCCTTTAATACCCTGAAGGATTGGAAAAAAAAACACAGCTCATTGGGATTCAAAAACACCCAATCGTGAGCAAGAACATTTAACCAACATGACACACGGTCAGTGATTTCAGTGCTGGAAAAAAAACCTGCTTCAATTTTTTAAAAAAAAGAAAAGAAAAAAAAAAAGAAAAGTCACCTTCAATTTTACGACACATTTTTTATGATTAAATCAGGGGATTATTTTTTTTTCAGGGAGATTCGTTTGAGTGTCCAGATGGTCAGAGTGTGAAGAGTCTCCCTGAGCTCTGAAAATGTTATTACATCACAAAACACAAGAGCCTATCGTTTTCCGGTATGCAAATTCAGCCCGAGGTAAGTAGACAGTGAGTGTGTGTGGGGTCGAGAGCATTTCTAATTTGCATATTCAAAGAATCTGGATGAGCTGTGCTGGTGTGTTAGTTACGTTTCATCTTCTTAATGACAATTAATGTTTTAGGACAGATAGTGTCCCTGCAATCCGGAATCACCTGCAATCCAGGTAACCCTCTCTCTCCTGCTACTCCAGGCAGTGTTTCACCGGGAGGCCCCTTTAATATTCAAAGAAAATAATGAGAAAGTAAAAAAATAAAATAAAAAAAAAAATGGCTGCAATTCACATGTGATACGGATGACGACTCGTATCCTGAGCCGTACGCAGTGCGGTGACTCACCTGCTCACCCTTCGCTCCAGGGGGTCCAGCTACCGACTGCAGAGAGAAGGAGAGAAATGAAAAAGGGGAGAAGATGATAGAACAGCTGAAAGATGGATATAAAGAGCATAAGGATATGAAGTGTGTGTATACACATTAGACCGGTGTTATACTCTGTATACGTTACAGAACTGTACATCAAAACACACGTTTATACATTATTCACGATTATACCTCACTATACATTAAACATTCGTCAGCGGCCTCTTTTTTTTTTTTAAATTCTTGAATTTTAATACGACAAAAAAAAAAAAAAAATCCAGCTTGTTAGCTAGAAACCACAAAATGTCTTCCAACCTGGATAAAGTTCTGACACTCCTTTCCGTAAAAGTGAAATAAACATTTAGGCATCCGCCGTAACGTGTTTCTGCTCTTCGCTGATTCCCAGTGGACATCGCTTTCAATCCTTCAGGTGCACACAGGCAGGTACGTGCGTGATCAGCGCTGTCTGTAAAGAAGCTACGCACCGAGTATAACACTGGCCGTACACGTTCAGATATTCATACGTACTTTTCCAGGTGGACCGCTGTCCCCTTGCTCGCCTTTTGGCCCTGGAGGTCCTACCGGTCCAGCGATACCCTGTGGGAGATTTAAGGAGCACGGGCATTAAAAAAAACAAAAAACAGAAGAGTTCAAACACACACGCGGATGAGACTGAATTGCATTCTACTCCTGCCTGTTTTCCCGATAAGCCAGGTGTTCCTTCCTTTCCAGGTATGCCATCTCTACCGGGAACCCCAGGCTTTCCTCCTTCTCCCTGTGGAACACGGGGATAAAGACGTCTCAGTGCACTCAATCGGTACAGTTCTGGATCTGAGCTGTGTTTGTTACTCAAGACTCACCGTTTGTCCCGGGAGGCCCGGAGGTCCTTGTGGCCCCTAGAAGAAAATCACAACAACAACAACAACATCTTTAAACAATCTTAAATCGATTTTATATTCGACCAATATTGGTCAAGGTTATATAAATTTCTATGATTATAAAGATCCGGTGACACATCTAACATGACCGAATGGCGAAAACAGTCAGCTTTTAATGCTTAGTCAGTTAGTTTATACTTTATTATCTCTCTTAGGAGAAATATGTCTTGGGCAATCGAGAGAGAGAAAGAGAGCAGGTCAACATACAACAGTTCACTATACAATTACAATTCATCCATACAACATACAATATTTCACTAGACCTCCACTTAAGACATAACATAACACCCCACATATTACACACACACACACACATACACACATAGATCATTCGTTATTATTCAACAGTGGAGTTAGAGAGAATGTATACCTATTCATCTTCCAGATTGGTACCCTATATCTCCTGCCCGAAGGCATCAACTCATACTCCTCATGAAGAATACGGCTTGGATCGCCAATCACTTTAAGGCTCTGCTTCTTTACAGACCTCTCCAAAATCTCCTGTAGAGAAGTCAGGGCCATCATGCCGATTATTTCTCCGGCTGTTCTAACCGCATTTTGAAGTTGTGACCTAAATTTAACGGACGGATTACCAAACCATAGCATATAACCGATTCAATCAATAGCTGATCTATAGAGCAGTAGCATGATACTTTGGTCCAGCCCTTAGACTCTTAGCCTTGGAGAGAAGTGCAAGCGCTGACTAGCTCGTGTACAAACTTACTCCACTTGACGGCCAAACCGAAGCTGAGAATCAAAGTAAATTCCTGAATACGTATATATGTTGTAACCGAATACACTTCCTCCTCATAAATTGACACTGGGCTATGATCACCCACAATCCTTGGGGCAAAGATCATTTCTTCCGGGGTTTTTTGTTTAAAAACATTGAGTTATGTTCCTTACACCACTACACAACCCCTTCTATCTCTGACTTCTACGTAACAACATCTAAATCCCTAATGCTGAAGCTTTGGCGATGAGCTCATGGCTGTGTAGAAGACAGTTAAAAGTGGCCGAGTGTTGTTTCGTAGCGGTGCTTCACGTTAATACTTTTGATTAGACACCGACTCTGAACGTGCACACTCCTCTTAAACAAGCCACGTGGTCGGTTCGTCTTCGTCCCGTCTCACTGCCAGTCGAACTGTAGGACGCGTCGAGCACTCACCTTCTGAAATGATTATTAAACATACGGCTATAAAGCTAGCCGTATGTGCGAGAGCGCACGCAGAAGTGAATGTTCCAGTAATCCATTAACACGTTCTAAAAGAGAAACATAATTAGGCCGTAATGGGACAGCCGAGTCTCCCGTCTCTGCATTGAGTGGTTATTAACAAGACTCAAGACTCAAGAGAGCACGGTGCGTGCACACACACACACACACTCTAGGTGCAAGGCCAAGAATTTCCTTTTTCAGTGCATTCTTTTGAACTAAAAAAGCCTGGATTAAGAGATGCTTCCTGTGTTGAAATTCATACAGCAAAGACCAGGCGAGTTTACGAATTGAAGAATGGAAAATAATTCAAATGAAATAACGATCATTTAAATCATGATAAAAACAAAAAATTCGGACTAAAATGAAGATAGGAAAATAAAGTAAAAGAACGGGTTGTTCCAGTGGTAGCTCAGTGGTTAAGACGTCGGACTGCTGATGGGAAGGTTGCGACTTGGGATCCCAGCGCTGCCATTGGTGGGCCCTTGAGCAAGGCTCTTAACCCTCAAAAAAATGCTCAGTTGTATAAATGAGATGAACGTAAGTCGCTCCGGATGAGGACGTCTGCCAAATGCCGTAAATGTAAACGTTCCAGCTCAGTGCAGAACAGCTGGAAACCGATCCCCCCCCCCCCCCCCAACCAGAGATATGAAAACATTTGGAGCTACAAGGCTGCGTACTGATGTTTTCCACACACTTCGAAATCAATCTTGTAGCTGACTCCGAGACAGAGAGTAACGATGTGATGTGTTCATGTCTTTCTTTTCGTCCTGGTTAATATTCTGAATGAGCTGCAGCTGTCTGATGGATAGACCGGTAAAGAGGCCATTACTGTAATCTGCTCTGCTGGAGATAAGTGCATGGACAGGTTTTTTTTTTAGTTTTTTTTTGTTTGTTTGTTTTTTTTTTAGGTCATGCGGAGACAGAAGTTCGAGTGAGGCATTAACCGTCTCTTATCTTTGGAGCTGAATAAGGTCGCCTCTTTATTTGTCCTTGTTGAGTTAAAGGAACGTTCGATGCATTCAATTAGATATAAACTTAACGCATTGTACATCTATAGTGCTGAATCTGTTCTGTCAGGGTGTGAGGGGCGATGCTCCGATTAATAGCTGCCAACTCTGTCAAAACATATCCTTCCTTCTAGATACAACCTAAACCATGTCTGTTTAGTAGAATACAGATATCAGACAGAACTAAGTCAGAAATGATCTCAGTGCTAATGTTTTACCAGAATCTGTCTTTCAGAACTCCGAAACACAGCTATTATGTGCTGCCGTCTTGACCAGGTCTCCCGTGCGACATAGCAAGACATTAAATGCATGCAAATCCATAAGACAAGTTAGTTCCTGATATCGCTTCTCAAAGGGAACTCAACGTTGCGTGAGCTTCACGATGTGGGAAGTAGGGATGTCACGAGAACTGATACTTCGGTACCAAGTCGGTACCAACATTCTTAAAACGTGACGGTACTTGTTTTTCTGCAGTAGCATTGGTACCGGTCGTTATGAAGGTACCGATTCTTCCGGACCTGATGGGGGCAGCAAATACGCGCAAGTGTTTTAGTCGGTCCACAAGTGGTGAAGAAGAAGAAGAACGCCTACAAGCACACGCGCGAAAAGCCACGTCACCTGACTACGGCACACGAGGGCGCACACGAGGGCGCTTCCTACAGCGTGACGCTCACGCAACATCTCATTCTCTTCTCAGGGAACAGGGTTACACCCAGACGTTTTCTCACCAGCCTCTCTCTCTCTATTTCTCTCTTTTACAGTTGATTAAACACAAAAAAACACAGCTTGTCATGTTACTGAGAAACGTAACCTCGTCTCCTGAAGACTTGCATCTCATCTTACATCACGTGACCTGCCGCTGCACTGCAGTGACAACCTTCAACCTTATGCTCACACTCCGGTTAGCAGTGTGGAGATGAGGACTGCACGTATTGTGTCATGTTGTATTTATAATGTCACACTTCATTGGGAAATTGTGCCGCAGAGCAGGGAACTATGCAGACAAAGACAGAGCTGGCTACACTAATTCATCTCCGATTGTTTGCTAGATAGGACGCGTACTTCCGTTGTTTTGGCAGTTCGTTAATTGCATTTTTGTGTATTAAGATGCCTCAGAAAGGCACCGAGAAGGCAAAAAGAAGGCCTAAAGCAACTGCGTGTGGCAGCTAGACGCGCAACATCCCACACAAGTTGGATTAAAAAGTGCTGCATGACAGATAATACCAGTCATTTGCGTGACAAAAGCCATCAATTATGATCCAGTACAGCCAGAAATGCAAGAACTGAATAGAACGTTAAGAACCGAACAGCTGAATCAGTAGACTTACGCAATCTCCAAACATGTAAGAGTCGCAAAAGGACACTTTTAATTTCATACGTTTGCTTCATATTGTTCTCAGCACCTCGATGCTGTAGAGACACACATTCACCTCACAGTTAAACACATTTCACCTCTAATAATGTAAATTCGCGGGATGATGTTGTGATAACATGGTAGTCAAAGACCTTTTCGCTCAATAATCGCAGTTTGTAACCAAATCTATTCCCCGACGTTTTATACCCATTATATACCATCATTTGGTCGACTTTGATCTCATGTTTAATAATGAAACGACTCCAGAAAAATCATCACAAAGAGCTCAGAACTAAGAGTACGGATGAACAGTAGGATTTATCTTACAATAGCTCCTGGTGTGCCTGTAATTCCGGGCAATCCTCGGATGCCTTGTGGTCCTGGAGGGCCCTGTAAAAAAAAATTAAATTAAAAATAATAATAATAATAATGCATGACTACATCTGGAAGACGTTTGTGTTTTACCTGTGTCACTCAGCAATGCAATGGCACCTCTTAAAATCAGTTTATTTAATAGGTACACTTACTTGAACTCCTATTCCTGCCTCTCCATGGTCACCCTACACACACACACACACACACACACGCTTATTATTATGAATTGTAATCAAACACAGTCAGTTATTGGTATGAATGGATATAGAACAACACTCCTGCAGTACACTGACCTTCACACCTGGTGGTCCTGGAGGTCCATTTGGACCCATCGGTCCCTGTAAAGAGCCCCAGAATCAGATGGTTCACTGTGTGTTTTCCTAACATAGCATCCCATGTTTTTTTTTTTTGTCCCATGTTTCTACTGAGGGCCAAACTTTTACACAGCTCGATCAAATAAACACCCATCGAGGACTTGACAAGTTAACGTGGCAGTTCCCTCAGCATCTACACACGACACTGAGATGTCGATATATACGATGATTACGCTCAAGGTGATTTTTTTTAGCGATTTATCCTCTGTAGCGATCATAAGAACACTCATTAGCATTAATATGAACGATGTAGCATCTTGCCAATGATTGTAAAACGACTGTTTCTTTATCGTTGCACTGTTAGGCTGCTTTCACACTCAAATTCTCTTGACTTTCTGCCTCCGAAGCGACAAGCAAAGACAAACGACCTCCTCATCGCCAGTTCCTGTTATTACTGATAACAATCAATCTAATCTAGAGAGCCAGGTAGGATCGTTAATTAGCTGGCTAACGTGCCAAATGGAAAAGCGGCCTTACTTTACTCACGCTCACTCATGTCGTTCAAGTTGCTTTATTTATTTATTGAATTATTATTACTATGGAAATTAAAACAACAGCACACTGAAGCTCCTGGCCCCGCCCCCTCTCTTTCTCGGTTCATGCAGCATTTTTTATTTTTTAAATTTTTTTTGGGGCGCGAAACGATTTTGCCGTCGTCTCAACCGCAGCGGAAACAGGAAAACGGGTGGAATCTTTTGTGTGGGAAAAGAACTCGCTCATACTTACAGTCGGTCCTCGAATTCCTTGTTCTCCGGGGTTTCCCTGTGCGACAGACATGTGACGTCACTAACACACAGCAGAAGCTCTCAGCAACACACACACACACGTAAACGGAACTGTATGAACTAGCACACACACACACACACACACGTACACACATATGCATGCACACATAACCCGCTAGTGTTTTTTTAACTGTATATATATGTATATATATATATATATATATATATATATATGCCTTTCAATGCATTTATACAGCCTGGGTTAGACACACACACTGTTATAACATACACAAGTACACACATACACTGTACAGCATTTGTGTAAGCAATTGTAACACACTGGTTAATATAAAACCACACAGGTGTCAAACTCTAAGCCGTATCACATTATCTACCACGTATCTGTACCGTGTCAAACTGCTCGTGTTTTTTAATGCCACAATCGTTTTAAAGTGTGGCTATAAACACGGCTAGTGAAGACTTAACAGTAGAAGAGAAGTTCTTACAGATCAGCTGCTGTGACGTTGATTTAAATGTGACCGATATCTGATGGCTCGAAAGCCTTCGTGAATCACTATAATACATTCTTGCGTGGGGCCGTGCTTTCTATCCGTTAATCGCTTTTCCTAGCAATGTCCTTACTACACTTATATACGTCATATAATACGTAAGGAATAAAACACTGTGTCGTGTTACAGAAAAATAACAAAAAAAAATTCAACACGGCTTGTCATGTTACCACGAAACCGCTAAGACCTAAAGTTACGGCTTAACTTCCGATTGCTGCTAAGCACTGGCACTGGAGACTCCTTCCGTACACGTGAAATAAACGTCTCCTTCATTTTATCGACCGTTACGTATGTTTTTAATCCGTCCCTGTGTAAGTTGCTACTATAGAAACGATAACATACTAGAACGGGCGCATTCATATAAACCTGTGCTAGACGTGGGCTGCCGTTATAGAAAATAAACCCGACAGCTTCTGACCAATCAGAACGCAGGAGTCAAGCGCACCGTGGTGCGACCCGTATTCGATTCGACTCATTCGTTATTATTATAGAGGTGCCACTTTCAGAAATGCCGTACGGAACTCGAGAAGTCTGACACCTGTGAGGTAAACAGTATGAGACCACACTGAAGCAACAACAGAGGGGACAGATATATAAACAAGACATCATCACTCCCTTCCTCCCTCCCTCCAAACTCCCATCACAAAGCACTGCAGCCAACATTCACGGCCAAAGAAAACCTACCGGTCTGCCCAACACTCCTGGGAACCCAGGCAAGCCCTAAAGGAAAGAGGATGGGAGAACAGGGAAGGAAAGAATACATAGGGGAGAGAGAGAGAGAGGAGTTGTGATGGTCAGGGAGAAGTGTAAAGAGGCAGAACAGATAAATAATAGACAAGAAGACAGGGAGATAAAGAAAAGAAAGGAGAAGACAGATATGTGGTTGGGGAAAAGAAGAGACAGGAAGGTTAGTTGTTAATAGCAGAGCTGCATCGGTTATTTTCTACAGTTTGTTCTGTGTAGCCTCGGCCAAACAGCTCCAGCAGCCTAGTGCAGCCCCCCACAGCCGATCCCCAATCTCTGTTACTCTGACAAACCCACGAGGGGCTGCCGTGGTGGACTAATGTTACTCACAGGTGGGCCTTGTAGACCAGATGAGCCCTTTAAACCCTGCTCCAGAGGGGAATAAATCAATGCGTGAGTGTGAGTCTTTACCCACCTGCTCTTACTCCGTTCTCAATCGCCACTCTGTAATCCTTAAATCACGCTTACATTATACCTCTGACAAAACGGATTCATAAATTACAGAGCAATTTAAAGCTACTTGTAATAAAATGGGAATAATTATGACTATTTCGACATCGATATTAGACCAATCCCTTGTTTAACAACAACTGTACGTATCTTTAACTAATTAAACCTCCTTACTAGACTCCCTGTATCTCGATCTGTGGTGCATGTGCTGTCAGAAATAAAAGAGTATACGGTATAAAGCACACTCCAGGAAGCTCTGAATCCCCTTTGCTTTTAAGATTCCCCTAAAGAGAAAAGGTTTTTGAGATTCGCCTTCAGGTTTTCAGGTCATCTTACTATAGTGAGGGTTAGAGTGTGTAATCTAATATTTATGCCCGTGCTATTGGTATTAAACAACAGTAATCACTGTAGCAAAAAAAAAAACCAAAACAACCCAGAAAACACTCAGTATCACATGCTTATCAGAAATGTATCTCTTCACTGAGGCTCTAAACATACACTATAAATGCTAAAAAAAAACAACAACCTGTAAATAAATTTAAATTTTAACGTTACAGTGCGATCTGCTTTCTCACCGGCTTTCCATCCTGTCCAGGTTTTCCAGGTTCTCCGGCTAAACCCTAAGAAAAATAACCTCGTTAATATGATATGTGAAGTAAATTAGACTCAGTGTGATGGAGAAGTAAGACACTTACAGGGAGGCCATCTCTGCCCTTTTCCCCTACTTCTCCTCTATCCCCCTTCTCTCCACGGAAACCGGCTACTCCCTATATGGTGGAGGAACACACAGACACACACTTTCAGTACTGCAGCACCGAGAAATAAGCATTAAGACACTTTTGCCTTTATTATTTAATACACTTTCAGTGCATATGACCCTAGTGACCCCGACCCTTACCTCGGTAACCCCATCTCTAACTACCCCAACCCTACCTTCAGTAGCCCTAACCACCCGGACCCTTACCTCAGTAACCCTAACCCTAATCACCTGAACCTTAACTTCAGTAACCCTCACCCTAATCCCAACCCCAATCCTTCCATCACAAACCCCAACCCAACCCTCAGTAACCCTTATCCTAATCCCAACAACCTCAACCCTACCCTCAGTAACCCTTACCCTAATCCCAACAACCCCAACCCTACCCTCAGTAACCCTAACCATAATCCCAACATCCCCAACCCTACCCTCAGTAACCCTAACCATAATCCCAACAACCCCAACCCTACCCTCAGTAACCCTCGCCCTAATCCCAACAACCCCAATCCTTCCATCACAAACCCCAACCCTACCCTCAGTAACCCTAACCCTAATCCCAACAACCTCAACCCTACCTTCAGTAGCCCTAACCATAACGACCCATACCTCAGTAACCCTAATCACCTGAAACTTAACATCAGTAACCCTCACCTTAATCCCAACAACCTCAATCCTTCCATCACAAACCCCAACCCTACCCTCAGTAACCCTAACCCTAATCCCAACAACCCCAGCCCTACCCTCAGTAACCCTAACCCTAATCCCAACAACTCCAACCCTAATCTCAGTAACCCTAACCCTAATCCCAACAACTCCAACCCTAATCTCAGTAACCCTAACCCTAATCCCAACAACTCCAACCCTAATCTCAGTAACCCCAACCCTAATCCCAACCACCCTAACCCTACCTTCAGTAACCCTAATCCCAACAACCCCAACTCTACCGTCAGGCATCCGAACCCTAACCTCAGTAACCCTAATCCCAACAACCCAAACCCTAACCTCAGTAACTCTCACACTCATCCCAATGCCCCCCAACCCTAATCCCAGTAACAAACACTAATCTCAGTAACCACAGCCCTAACCTAATTAACCCCCAACCCTACCCTCAGTAACCTTAATCCCAATAACTCCAACACCAACCTCAGTAACCCCAATCCTTAACCTCAATACCCCAACCCCAATAATCCAAACCCTAACCGCAATAGCCCCTTCATATGACAACTTTCTCGTAATCTGACATTTGTCCCAAACAACTGACCAAATATCGCATATAATGAAAAGGGCTGTAAAATAAATTATTACATAATTTACAGCATTTGAATCATTGGAGCTCAAAAGGAGAATAAAATACATGCCCTCGCGCACACACACACACACACACACACACACACACGTATGAGCAGAAAGCATACAGAACTGACCCGATCTCCTTTAGGTCCAGGAGATCCATGAGCACCATCCTCTCCTTTAATACCTTGAGGGCCTGGCAGACCCCGTGGACCAGGAACAGACTGAACTATGGAGTCCCCCTAAAACACGCAACACGTTCACATGGAATATGAAGCCTGAAGACTTCCACAGACTGTAGCATCAATACAGACTACACTTTTCCTGCTTCATTTATTTATTTATTTATTTATTTACCTTAGGTCCAGGAGGTCCTGCTACACCATTTAGCCCAGCTTTACCCTGAAGTCAAACAGGTCAAAGGTTAAAGTTCACTCTATATACAGATCTCCATAAGAATAGCTCTTGATAGCTTTAAAGACCGCTGTACTCACAGTGTCCCCTCTGTCCCCCTTCTCTCCTCTCTCTCCCTGAAAAATGCAGACCGAGACAAAATTTAAACGTCCTGCTATTCATCTTTTCTCATCTTACATGGCTGTTCTTTTTTTTTTTGCAGCTCCAGTCCTTATCCTGGATTATCCTGCTTATTATAATTATCAGACCTTCTGAGTTGAATCAGTTGTTGCGTTTAAAGCTTGAAATGAAGAACGCGTTGATTAGCATTCACCCAAGGCAGATTATATGTACATACTGCCGAGGACAGGTAAGATTGCACTTAGTGTGTTTGACTGCCGTTTCAGTTCATTTAAAAGCTACGCTGATTAACACAGGATCACACAAGCAGTCTATAGGTACTGCTTCGTTTCAGTTGAGCTTTAACTGTACTCTCATTTAACGGCGTACTATCGCACGGACACACCTCAGCAGCTACAAGCTAATTAAGCAGATACCTAGTTATGAATAGATGTTTAGAGTACTATTCGGATGGGATAAGTCATAGATAACAACGAGCAAGGAACTAATCATGAAAGGCAGCTGAGATTAGCTTATGACAGCAACTCTTCCTTGTCCCTACCTTATCTCCAGCTTTGCCAACCTCTCCTAGTTCTCCAGCTCGTCCTGGTACTCCAGGTATGCCAGGTTTTCCAGGCTCGCCTGCTTGTCCAGGAGGACCCTCTGGGCCTCTTTCTCCAATAGCTCTGCCTGTAGGACCCTGGGGACCTTGGGGCCCCTTCTCACCTTGATCACCTTTTTGCCCTCGCTCCCCTGGAAACCCTCGAGCACCCTTCAGGAGTTCATCAAAGCAGAATTACATTTAAAAAAAAAAAAGAAGACGAAGACGTCTCGGCCATCTGAAGCAACACCGTGCGGATTTACTTCTCATACTTACTTGAATCTCTTTAAAAATGGCACCAGCACAAACGCAGCATTAACAGAACAACAAAACAAGAAGCGCTTAGTGTTCGGAAAATATAAAGCGCGACTCAAGAAGGTGCTTCTTCTACAGTATGGCTGGAAATTCAAATCATGTTCATTTTTTTCATGGTACAGAGTTTCGCTTCATCACCACCCTTAGTGAACACGTATATTCCCCAGTAGTTTATCTTCACAGTTGTAGGAAAATAATCAGCGACAGGGTGGTGTGATGAATTTATTTCCCTATAAGACCGTGTCCCGAAGTGTTTTCTTGACGATGATGATGATGATGATGATGTCACTATTACCACACCCCAAAAAAACAAACACGAATACAGAATACGAGGAAAAAATTATGTCGTGTCAGTGCAGCACCGTGGACAGCACACAGCCCTAAAGGCTTCTTATTTGTGCACTCTCTTTCTCTCACACACACACACACACACACAAAAACACACGCACTTACATCTGCACCAGCAGGGCCTTGGGGTCCTGAATCTCCTTTATCCCCTTTTGCTCCTTTATCTGATCGTTCTACGATTTCCCTCAGCAAGACATCCTTCTTTTCCATCACCATCTGCAGATCCCTGACCTAAAGCAAATCGAGAGTTTCTCACGCCAGCTCGATAAAACTCGCCTGTTGATTTGAGTGCTAGACCTCTCGGTACCTCGATGCCGAAATCCGAGAGCGCTCTCTTCACATCCTGGAACAGAAAAGGGAGACGCCTGTTAGCGTCCTCGCCGTCTATAAGTGTGTGTAGACAGCGTAAAAAGTCGCTCATCACCAGAAAAGGTCCCTGTGCTGTGTTTCTGACCTTCGCACACGACTGAGGAACTCTTGCTGATAAAACCTGAGCTTGGCTTTCAATTCATATTTCAAGCTACGCAGGTGCGCATAACTATTTAATGAAATTTGTCAATCTTTA
This sequence comes from Ictalurus furcatus, assembly GCF_023375685.1. Lineage (NCBI taxonomy): Eukaryota > Metazoa > Chordata > Actinopteri > Siluriformes > Ictaluridae > Ictalurus > Ictalurus furcatus. The sequence goes on along the minus strand of NC_071265.1, from coordinate 3,303,340 downwards.
TTATTCAAAGGAGTACGTGTTTTTTTTTTCTGAAACGATTAACCTACTTACTATAAGTCAATCAGGGGCGTCACAAAATATTTCATTTCTGTTGGAAATTGCAGTCATGTGCGAACAGGCTACGCATGTGCGTTCATGCGTGCTCAGGCTACAAGACTGGTACTTTACAACAGCGTTAGCGAGCTACGTTAGTTAGCTTGGCTCGAGTAGGGTTGAAGCGGAAGAGATTTGTTTCGCCGATTGAGTTTTTAAACTCAAACTGCTTTTATTATACGACACACACTTACGAAGCGACGCGTGAGGCGGAGGATATGTATTATACGACACAATACTTACCACTGAAGTCCCTGGTTTACCAGGTGAGCCATCTTCTCCTGGATCTCCCTGGTGGAGGGGGTGGGGGGAGGGGAGCATAATCTCATATATGAAAAATGTCTAACTTTGTACAAATTCTACAACATACTACAAATATTAGAAAAGACCTTGATATATGTCTACATGTACAAGCGCGAACCTGATCTCCTTTTACTCCTTGTGGTCCTCTCTCACCCTAGAAAACATCATGTGCTGATGAAATGAGGCGTTCATTCATATAAGCAACATGGGCTAGTTATTCAAACTTAAATGATGTACGTGTAAACTTTTTGATTATAAAAAAATTTTTTTAAAATAATAATAATAATCTTTTAATTTTATTTATTTATTTTTTAAATAAAACATGCTGTAGTCTGAAAGTTAAAGATTCTTACAAACAGAAGTAAGGCTCTGAACATATCTAACTCACCCTAGTTCCTGCATCTCCTGGAAGCCCAGGTATTCCCTGAAAGACAAAAATATTACTCCTAATAAAAACCCAGCGACACATTTATAAAGTCTGAGCTGAAAAACAACAACAACAACAACAACAACAACAACAACAACAACGGCGTTGATTTCTCTTTATATAACTGTACATCCTGGAGGGTTTTATTCGGATTTATTCCGCTTATACAACTTTCCAACAGTTAGATATTTTTATTGGTTAATGAACAACACGTCATTTTTTGTCCTTTAGAGTTACATTTTTTTTTGTTGAACATCCACCTGATTTAAAAAAAAAAAAAAAAAAAAAAAAATAGAAATCTTTTTTTATTATTAGCCTGTTAGTGAGTCTTTTTTACTCACAGGAGCTCCTGGTGGCCCTCTGGGTCCGGGGATAGGTGATAGGTCAGCCCCTTTAACATATATCACCTGTGTGTGTGTGTGTGTGTGTGTGAGAGAGTGAGAGAGAGAGAGAGAAACAAACTGACTTTATAATTAAACCCCAAAACACCTGCATTTTAAATACATTCTGGCAACACTACAGCCACAATCACACGCACCTGTCCTGGAGGTCCGATGTTCCCGGGAACCCCTGGTGGTCCAGAAGGACCAGTGGGGCCAGTGGGCCCTGCAATGCCCCGATCCCCTTTCAGCCCATCCTGACCCTGAGAGAAAAGAAAGGAAGAACAAACGAATTCTTTCAATAATAAACATATCAAACAGGCTCATCCGTGGAAAGTTTCTTTCCTCACGCCTGCCGATGGGAGTCTGTCAAATTGAATCGTTTTAATTCGATTATAGTTTATTCAATCCACACGCTGAGGAACTTGTGTAAGTGTGCGTGACATTTCACACCACGCAAAAACTGCCCGGTGAGGCGTGACGGGAAAATCATTAAAGACTCGCTAAAGAAAACAAATGATGTGAAGACATTCGCTATGGTACAGTGCAGCCCGGTAATCCGTTAATAACAATAACGACGGCTCATTTAGAACAGAACCCCTTACTGCACTAGATCGTCGTTACTTAATCGTCTAGAGTGCCCTTATGACCGACAGCCAAAGATACACTGAAATACGATATTTTTGAAATACAGTGGATTCTGAAATGATTCGGACCCCTTTACTTGTTGCACACGTCATCGTGTTGTGGATTTGATTTGAAATGGAAATCATTTTTTTATCCATCAATCTACACTGATGATGTGAGAGCAAAAGTATTCAGCCCCTTTGCTGTGGCACTCCAAACTGGGGTCAGGTGCATCCTGTTTGCTTTAATTATCCTCGAGATGTGTCTAGAACTCATTGGGAGTCCACTTGTTGCAATTTGAATCGATCAGACATAGAAACGCAAAACACACACACAAAAAAAAAAAAAACAAGCCATGCAGTCCAAGGAGCTTTCTGTGGACGTCCACGATCAGATTGTGGCAAAGTATACGCCAGGACAAGGATATAAAACAGGTTCTAAGACTTTCTGGCCAAATTCGGCATCCAGGAAAGCAGGGCCTTGGTCAGGGAGGTAAGAAAGAACCGGACAGAGCTCCGAAAGTCCTGTGCAGAGATAGGAGAACCTGTTGGATGAACACTCATTTCTGCAGCACTCCATAAATCAGGCATTCATTGCAGTGTGGCGAGACGGAAGCCGCGGTTGAGTGAAAAGCACACGACAGCCTGCTTGGAGTTTGTGAAATGGTATGTGAAGGACTCTGGGAACATGTGGAAAAAGATTCTCTAGTCTGATGAAAGGAAAATCGGGCAGAACAGCACGCATGACGACACTGCAAATCACCTGGCTAATACTATCCCTATGGTGGAACATGGTGGCGGCGGCATCATGCTATGGGGGTGTTTCTCAACAGGGACAGGGAAACGGGTAGCAATTGAGGGACGGATGAATACCGCCAAATACAGTAACATCCTCGAAGAAAACCTCTTCCAGAACGCACGAAAACTCAGACTGAGGGAACAGTTCACCTTTCAACGTGACCAGCCAAAACAACACTGGGAAAAATCTCCGAATGTCCTTGAGTGGCCAGACATAAACCCCACCGAACATCTGTGAGGAGACCTGACGATTGCAGTTCATAGACATCCGCCATCCAACCTGACTAAGCTTGAGAGGATCTGCCATGAAGAATGGAAAGAACTGCCCAAATCCAGATGTGCACAGCTTGAAGACATGTATCCAAGAAGACTTGTAGCTGTAATCGCTGCCAAAGGGGCTTCTTGACTCGATCTCGGCTAGTCCCGGTCTTGGACAGTCTTGACTACATTCTTAATCCGAAGCGTCCTGTTTGGACTGCGCGCGAGTCCCGAAAATGAATCTGATATGATCTGGCATCAGTGTAATCTCTGTACACGAGGAGAGCTTTAAAAATATCCTCTGATCTCTCCCTCCCAGCGCACCTCATATTTCAGCTTCTGTCTAGTAAAAAATACTTGAGTCTTGATGACTAAATCTAGACTCCTAAGTGCTATTCAGTGGCTTCTGGAAACCACGGACTGTATTAATTATTTATTATATTTACGATTAACACTAGGGATATATTTCTGACTTAATTCACTTTTAAGTGTTAGACCTTGTGGCGTTTATTTTGGCGGAAACACGCGGGAAGACCTCCTTTTAGCTGGCAACAGTGTTTTAAAATTCACTTCTCATTACCAATCGGGAGAAATGCTGTAAACCTCTGCCCACTAAAATGTTTGGGATTACGCAAACGTAAAACCAGAGTGAATCTGGTGCGTGTCGTGTCTCTAAACGCAGAGTCTAAACGCGACTCGAACTCACTGTGAACCGAGCCGCTCTAACACGCTGCACACGCTCCGAGTGTAACACAGTCCCACGGGTTCACCATTTCAAACAGCAACCAGCCCAAATAAAAGCTAAAGACCTTTGAGACGTGAATTTAAGACATTTTATTGCTAATCGAGGCTTTATTGAATAACGAAAAGAATCCTGAATTCACCGTGTCTGGTCTAGAGCGTCCAAGCGCACGTTAAATCAACAGTACGGTCGTGTCTTGTCAATACGTTATTGTATGTTACAGTGATAAGGCTTTATTTAGAAAAAGAAAGCAGAAGAGAATGAACAGGACAGATAGAGTGATTTGATACGACTGTCTTACGTTTCTTCCTGGGGGTCCTGTTTCTCCTTTTTCACCCTGTGCAATCAGACAGAGCCAAAAAAAAAAAAACCCCACAATCAATCAAAGTCTGAAAATCTCCGTTCTACTTTAATATGAAAGGAGTTTTTCTTACCTTCCTGCCATCCTCACCAGGGACGCCATCTTCACCCTGGTTTTTTTTTTTCCAAAGGAAAGTCATTAAATTAACATACAATCCCATTAAAAGCAAAGACCTGTCATCTACTAAAATTCTTATAATGCAGTCTTATTCGTGCTACGCCGGCTGCTTATTAAGCTCTAGATTGAATGCAAATCCCTTCTTATGACATTTAAAGCTCTACGTCCTAGCATACGGCCTTGCGGGTTCGTTAAAGGTGCTAATCCGGTCCACCGGATTCTTTTAGAATCCGTCTTGTGGACCGTAATTGAATAGAAAGGTTGAGTCTACGTTTTTCCACTAGGGGGCAACACTCAACTAGTGACAAAGTGTGCTAACGATGAATAATGGTGCGTACAAGTCGTGTCGGGAAGACCGTATTTACGAGTCGAACACACGTGAACGCCACCACAAAGTCGTATTTACAAGCGGGGATGTTCTTTGAGCTCAGAGTCGGGGGGTGGGCGTGTCAGTACGAAAACATGGCGGAATCAACGTCTGCGACGTTCGTAGTCGACGGTGAATTTGTCGACAGTGAACGCTTACTCGTCTCAGAAGCTGATTTCAGTTAGGATGTGTAGAGTTGAAAAACATGCTGTATTTTTCCGTAGTTAATTACGGCTCCGACCGGAGTGACTCGAACGCACCCGACGCCGTAAATTACGAACTTCCCAGGAGGGCTTGAACGCACCGTAATTCTTCATTAGCAAGGTAAAAATGCGAAGCTAGCTAATTAATAGATGGCTTCATTCTGGCGGTTTTGCTGTTGAAGTAGAAAGCCCCGCCCCATCCTGAGCATTTCAGGTTAACGCAAGCCTACGAGTCCAGAGAACTTCTCACAGCTCAGCTGCAGAAAGATTTCTTTAACATGTCTGGAGAGAGAACATTAGACAATGATTTCTATCTTTAAGTCCTTCAATTTCACCGCTATTCTATATCATTTCTTTTGGTCTTTGGCAGTAATCGTGATTAAACTGTAATAAAACATAACGAACGCCAGGAATGCAAAAACCTTTGACCGACAGTGGATATCATATTTATATACGACACACTCTAGGAATATACCTAGATACCTATAATATATACCTTTAATATATACGAGCTCAAGTTGATATACGGCTGTTCATTTCAAGATTCAAGATTTTTATTTGTCACATACGCAGTTATATACAGTGTAGAGCCTGCAGTGAAATGAAAACCTGGCCTACTGCTCGTTAGACTGTGCATTAAATACGGAATTAGATTTTAATCTCAAGAAGATCAGAATGAATAGAAATAAGAATAAATCATTTTAAAAAAAGATAAGAAATAAGAATATGAAATATATATGTACAGGAAGTATCATTAATTCATATTATATGAATATGGTGGCTTGGAGGTTAAAGGCTCTGGGTTATTGATCGGAAGGTCGGGGGTTCAACCCCTAGCTCTGCCAAGCTGCCACTGTTGGGCCCTTGAGCAAGGCCTTTAACCCTCTCTGCTCCAGGGGGCGCTGTATCATATCTGACCCTACGCTCTGACCCCCAACCTCTGAGCATGCTGAGGTATGTGAAGAAAAGAATTACACTGTGCTCTAATGTACATGTGACCAATAAAGACTCATCATTATCAGTTCATATTTAGTATGAAGTTTCAGATGTCTGTGGTGAGACTTACAGGCTTTCCTGGAGATCCTGGTTTTCCATCCTCTCCTGGTTTACCCTAAAATAACCCACAGAAGTCTTACTGATGCTGTCTGAACATCTGATTGCACACACTTTGGACTGCATTGTTGATCTGTATTTTATAATATCAAGGTGTGAAGATCCCGTACAGGTATGATGAGGATATTCATGTGTGTGTCTGAGTGTGTGTGTGTGTGTACAGTATATAACGATTTGAATTTGAGCATGTGTGTGCGTGCACGCCATCTCTTACAGATGTGCCTGCGGCTCCTGGAGGTCCTACAGGCCCCGGAGGCCCCTGAGGTCCTCGGAGTCCTGCTAAGCCCTAAAAACGAGTACAAGTAAAATGCACGTTGTTATACGTTCCACCTAGTGGAAAACTGAAACAAACAAACAAACAAACAAACAAACAAATAACGAAATAAATGCTCACATCTCTTCCAGGTTCCCCCGTTTTACCAGGATCACCCTGAAAAGAATGAGACACCATGGTTATCTTCATTAACATGAAAACCATTTAAAAAAAGGCAGGTCCGTTCATCTGAGCTCGCCATTTTATTATCAGAATATCGTACAGTCATACTTACGATGCGTAAACATCTACACATACCACCGCAGACGCAAGGTTGATTTGGATTGGCTTAGTTTACACTTATTAATGAACAAATGAACAATTTACTCTTTTTTTTTAATGATTATTTTAATGATTATTGTTTACTATAGTTGATCAGTCTTCCTTCTTCTGTGAACGTATTTAGTTCGTATGCTACATGGACAGATGAATTCTGTTGCTATGGGTTTCTAGTAGTTTGAGAGTGACGAGATAACATCTGTACGAGTAAAACTCATCTACGTTCTCATCATCTGTATGTCTTTTCTGACAGCACAGGCTCGGTTGACGAGGAAAGGTAAATCAATGTCCGTATTTCACGTCCAGAAACATGTCTCCTGTATCGCTGTAGCTTCAGCTAAAACATCAATAAAAGATCAAATGGATTTAGATTTTATGTGGTCTGACCCTTAAACCAGGGGATCCAGACGGTCCAGGTTTCCCATCCTGACCAGGACGTCCATCCAATCCAGCAGCTCCTCTTTCTCCCTGAGAGCGCACACACACACACACACACACACACACACACACACACACGTATAGCTGCTTACCAGCCAATTTAAAGTCAAAATGCGGTACACATTAGGTGCATGATTAGTCACCAAGTAAGCAGCCAAAGCTATCACGCGGATTTAATTAAATAAATAAATAAAAATTCTTACCTTCTCTCCTGGACTTCCTCTCTCTCCTGGATCTCCCTACAGAAAAACAAGGGATGTGCGTTACGCTAAACATTATCATTTGTTATACTACTACGCTCATGTGGATGCAGGTTTTCAGAATACCTTGGCACTGGTCGCATTTTGTAGGGGATTTCCAGGAGTGACCGTATGATAAATTCATTAGCTAGCACACACAAGCAAGTAAAAGCTCCCGTGTGCTGCCCGGCCCTGTGTTTTGGTTTCCCGATAACCAACTCTGACCGTGGCACGTTAGTACAGCGTGCATTAATGCAGACCAAGTGAAACAAACACGTTTACAATCACGTAGGAGATCGGGTTTGTGCCCTTATGTCCAGAAAAATCTTTTATTCGAACCTGACTAGCGTCTGTTTTCTTTCGGGATGCTAGCACAGGACCTCACAACCTCTTTACGGCTCCAGATAGACGTTATGAATTTTCTACGGCTCCAAGCCTTGACCACTTTACTTGCTTCATTCTATATAGTCTTAAATGTTTCAGGATATCGCCAGGTTCATTTTCTTGACTCTCTCCCATTTTTACACAAACCTGCACGATTCTGAAAAGATCATCTATCATCTGTACACGCTAACCAATTCTTGGAAAAATAACAACAAAAAAAACAGTATCTGGTGGAATTATGGGTAATAATAATGGTATTATTATGATTATATAGTTACACCATCAGGAAGCGCACGTGGTTTAAACATAGCTTCATACAAAATAAAAACTCCTGCAAAATTTGAAAAATAAAAATAACTTACTCTGGCTCCTACTGGTCCACGCTGACCCTCGGCTCCCTGAAATTACAAAACGAATAGTTTAGAAACAAGCGAAGATTGAATAAATAAAAAACACTGTATTAATAAGTACAGAGTGAACCTAGTGCCGTCTTTACCCGTAATCCTGGAGCGCCCGGTATTCCCGCTTCTCCTTGTTGACCTTTACTACCGTGCTCTCCAGGATCGCCGGGGTCTCCCTGTGTCAATATAGAAACAACAGCAGCTCATGTCAGCGTTACAGGACGTGAAAATGAACACCGTGTTACTGTTGAAGAAAAAAATGGAGATCTGCACGTGTGCGTGGAAACATGGACGGTGTACTGTGCCTTTTCTCCTCGGTCTCCCTTGAGAAGAACCTGCCCTTCTCCCTGAAATACAAAAGAAAGAATAGGAAGAAAGAAACCTGAGCGCCACTGACAGGACAACATGATAAATGTGCGAATGGCGTTTATTTCATTATTGATTATTACCGAGTCTGGGAAATAATGACCTTAAACACAAACAGGAATGCTAAATTTGAAGAAAACCTTTCATGCCCAATGCTAGCAAAGTTGCTGATGAAGAACAGTCTGATAGATAAAAACATAGAATTGAAGCAGGGTGCACTTTCTTTTCCCCCATGACCGCACACTAGCATTGAGAACTTCATCAAATAACAGCATTGAGGAAGTCATTAAAATGTACATCCTTTTATAATTTTAACATAAATATGGACTTACCAAATCTCCAGGAGGCCCTGGGGGACCTTGGATCCCCTAAAATAAATACAAAGCGTGACATTTACCGTGTGTGTGTGTCTATGCTGTATTTATACGTGTACAGAGATTAATGAAGAGTGTATGCATGTATTTATAAAGAAGAGTGTATGCATGATTTCATACCTGATCTCCCTTTTGCCCTCGTGGTCCCACAGGCCCTGGAGAGCCCTATAAGGCAAACACATAGCAGGAAATACCAAAACTGTATCGAATAACGCATAGATGCAAATATTAGACTTGCGTTTATGAACCCAAGCCATTTATAATCATCACACGACATATCATAATTTTCACGATGAAAGTTTGATGATACGTATAACAAAAAAAATAAATGTTCAAATCATCAGGATTGTTCTGTAATCAGTCACAATGTTCACATACCGATCAACTATCCGATTGAGAGCTTAACAGGAATAAAAGCTGTTCACGTGTACGCCTCGATCCGAACAGAGTAAACCGAGTCAAATGAAATGAATGAAACGTAACCGTTCAGACGAGGTAAACGGGTCGTCCTTTTAAGACTCTGTTCAACAGAAAAATAACAGCTGTGTAAACAGTTGTGTCTGATTACTTTCTCTTTTGGAAGTTCTGCGCGAGTGTCACGATGTCCTAGGGGTATAACCCCATGGTCCTGGTGAAATTCCCCCATTGGTCCTTCTCTATCACGGCCCCCTAATAATCCCCATCTCTGAATTAGCTACATCACTCTCTCCTCTCTTCTCCGCTAATAGCTGGTGTGTGCTGGGCGTTCTGGAGCAATATGGCTGCCGTCGCATCATCCAGGTGGATGCTACACACTAGTGTTGGTTGATGTGTGGGTGCGTCTTACGTTTCGTCCATGCTCTCCAGGATCACCCATGTCTCCCTTTTCTCCTGGTTGGCCTGTTTGTCCTGGGACACCCTGGAATATAATATCCACTGCCAGAGGTTAGAAATGTGCCTGAGAAGTCTGGAAGTTCCTCTATAAATGAGGAATGGACTCACCCTCAGTCCACGTTCTCCTGGCTTACCGGGCAAGCCGGCCTCCCCCTGAGAACACATGATACGACAGGAAACATTTATACACTTTAATATATGTTCAAAAATGAAAAGTGTCTACAATAATAATAAAAAAATCTACTATAAAGAGAAGCAGACAGCACTAAACTACAGGAAGTCAATATTTGGCTTGACAACTTTTTGCCTATGAATAGGCACTACACTGTACGTGTAGTGTATATGCGATTATACACGTGAAAAAAATATCACACGTCTTATTTAATGTCTACAAAAATGAATTATATAATACAGAAGCCCTGATATAAAAAGCAATCAGAAGCATACAGAATTTCGCCAGGTTTTTTCGTGGCCAAAAAATGCTTGATTTCGCTGCGGCTTTTTTTCAAAATTAGCTTTTTTTTTTTTTTTGCGGAAAACTACTCGAATCGGCACGAAATTTGTTGGTAAATAAGACTTTTCAGCTGTACTCATAACCGACGCACGTGAATCGAAAGAGGTGTTTGACCGAACGCGCGTCGTGACGACATCGCATGATGCGTTTCGGCCCGAATCTGCGGAAAATCGGCGGGGATTTTGAAAAATCGCAAGCTCCTCCGAATATTACAGAGGGTCCTTGATTTTGCGTTCGTTTCTGTGATTGCGAAATCACAAAATCCTGGAAGGACTGAAAAAGGAACAATGAGATATTAGTTCAAACTAAATGACACGCGAACCTGAAATAAATTGTGGGGGGGGGGGGGGGGCAATACTTATGCAAGCACACAGTATGCACACAGACTCACAAGCAGAAATAAATCTCACCGGAATTCCATCTTCTCCTTTGTCACCTTTTAGGCCCTAAATGGAAAATAATAATAATAATAATAATAAAATAATAATAATACAGAGCATAAAGTTAAACCTCAAACTGCTATCATGAGAAATGTATCAGTTACTGAGATATTTTAAGGTTAGGAAAGTTTCCTCTCTAGTATTTACATTAAAAAAGTAGAGATTATTTTCACAGAAATGGGTATTTATTCATAGTAAGCATCATTAAAATGATCAGATAGACTGAATTATAGAAAGGCTGATGGTGTCTCACGTCTTTCCCTTTGGGTCCAGCCGGACCTGCAGGCCCGGTATTGCCCGCCTCTCCTCTCTCTCCTGTTTCACCCAGGTTTCCCTGCAGCAGCACGGAGTGTATGATCAGTGTATGAAAGTACAGAGGTGTCAATAATGTCAATAATGAATGTTTACAAAGGAATCGCTGCAAACCTTCGCGCCAACTCTTCCAGCAAGTCCGGGAAGACCCTGTAAAAGTGCGACGACACTAATGAATCCTTTCAAAGTACGTTTAAAGTATGTCGTTTTCCTATACATAGAGATTAACATCGAAGTACCCCTGCACACCGCACTAACCCAGTAAGACTCAGTAACCCAGCACACCGCACTAACCCAGTAAGACTCAGTACCCCTGCACACCGCACTAACCCAGTAAGACTCAGTACCCCTGCACACCGCACTAACCCAGTAAGACTCAGTACCCCTGCACACCGCACAAACCCAGTAAGACTCAGTACCCCTGCACACCGCACTAACCCAGTAAGACTCAGTACCCCTGCACACCGCACTAACCCAGTAAGACTCAGTACCCCTGCACACCGCACTAACCCAGTAAGACTCAGTACCCCTGCACACCGCACAAACCCAGTAAGACTCAGTACCCCTGCACACCGCACAAACCCAGTAAGACTCAGTACCCCTGCACACCGCACTAACCCAGTAAGATTCAGTACCCCTGCACACCGCACTAACCCAGTAAGACTCAGTACCCCTGCACACCGCACTAACCCAGTAAGACTCAGTAACCCAGCACACCGCACTAACCCAGTAAGACTCAGTACCCCTGCACACCGCACTAACCCAGTAAGACTCAGTACCCCTGCACACCGCACTAACCCAGTAAGATTCAGTACCCCTGCACACCGCACTAACCCAGTAAGACTCAGTAACCCAGCACACCGCACTAACCCAGTAAGACTCAGTACCCCTGCACACCGCACTAACCCAGTAAGACTCAGTACCCCTGCACACCGCACTAACCCAGTAAGACTCAGTACCCCTGCACACCGCACTAACCCAGTAAGACTCAGTACCCCTGCACACCGCACAAACCCAGTAAGACTCAGTACCCCTGCACACCGCACTAACCCAGTAAGACTCAGTACCCCTGCACACCGCACAAACCCAGTAAGACTCAGTACCCCTGCACACCGCACTAACCCAGTAAGATTCAGTACCCCTGCACACCGCACTAACCCAGTAAGACTCAGTAACCCAGCACACCGCACTAACCCAGTAAGACTCAGTACCCCTGCACACCGCACAAACCCAGTAAGACTCAGTACCCCTGCACACCGCACTAACCCAGTAAGACTCAGTACCCCTGCACACCGCACTAACCCAGTAAGACTCAGTACCCCTGCACACCGCACTAACCCAGTAAGACTCAGTACCCCTGCACACCGCACAAACCCAGTAAGACTCAGTACCCCTGCACACCGCACTAACCCAGTAAGATTCAGTACCCCTGCACACCGCACTAACCCAGTAAGACTCAGTACCCCTGCACACCGCACAAACCCAGTAAGACTCAGTACCCCTGCACACCGCACTAACCCAGTAAGACTCAGTACCCCTGCACACCGCACTAACCCAGTAAGACTCAGTACCCCTGCACACCGCACTAACCCAGTAAGACTCAGTACCCCTGCACACTGAACTAACCCAGTAAGACTCAGTACCCCTGCACACCGCACTAACCCAGTAAGACTCAGTAACCCAGCACACCGTACAAACCCAGTAAGACTCAGTACCCCTGCACACCGCACTAACCCAGTAAGACTCAGTACCCCTGCACACCGCACTAACCCAGTAAGACTCAGTACCCCTGCACACCGCACTAACCCAGTAAGATTCAGTAACCCAGCACACCACACTAACCCAGTAAGACTCAGTACCCCTGCACACCGCACTAACCCAGTAAGACTCAGTACCCCTGCACACCGCACTAACCCAGTAAGATTCAGTACCCCTGCACACCGCACTAACCCAGTAAGACTCAGTACCCCTGCACACCACACTAACCCAGTAAGACTCAGTACCCCTGCACACCGCACTAACCCAGTAAGATTCGGTTGTTAAAAAAAGCAAAAATAAACCCAAACAAGGCATGATTCCTGCAGCCACACAGTATAAACATAGCTAACCAATATTACCCTTCCTGTTTTCTCGTATTTATCTTGTTTACATACAAAACATTGACAAAGTGACACAACAGCTCTCGCATTTATTTTCACGAGAAAGCGGGATCCAGGGAACGAGGCATGCTTGGGGCGGGGACCTCTTGTAGTAGTGTCTGCGAGCGACTGTGTAACAGCATGATGCACATTCCGGTGTATTGTGAAAGGGTCAGCTATTCTGAAGGATCAAAGGTTTTGAAATCTGTGTAGTGTGCATTCGGCATAAGAGAACGTTTTTTTGCGGCACTGGTTGACCTTTATTATTATTAATTGCTCGATTTGTTAAATTCATTCTATAGTATTTATACTTGCAATTGTTTCTAAGGCTATGTTCAGCAAATCCTACACATCTGGCGTATTCAATTAGAACAGAAAACATTTTTGTTTGCTGTCTGAACAACAAAAATGTGGCAATGAGAACAAACATGACTACAGGCTTAATTTGATTTGGTCAGTCTGCAGTGCGGCCACTTGGGTCTAAATAATTTATTCAGGAAATAAATCAGACGTGTGTGATCGAAGCAAATAAAAAAATATGACTAATTTAGCTCTTGGTGTCATTTATCTATACAGGAGCTATGCAATTACTGAGGAGACCTGAGAATAGTGAAAGCAAACACGCTGTTTCTCCGTTACAGTCGTACTGACCCGATCACCCTGCTCCCCCTTAGTTCCAGGCTGACCAGGTAGTCCTATTCCAGGAAGACCCTGAAAGAGAGAGAGAGGGGGGTGGGGGGGGGGGCATATTTGTGATTTCAACAACAGAAAAAGCTGGTTAATGTATAACTATGCTCAATGTGTTATTTATAAAAATTTAAACTAATTGATGTAGAATAAAAAACGACGATGTGGTGACTTTGATACGTTAGAAGCAGCTACAAAACGTACCCTTTCTCCTTTCTGTCCTGGCTCTCCCTTTTCACCTGCAGGACCTTCAAGACCTGGAGCTCCTTTCTGACCCTGAAAGATGAACAGATAACAGATAGATCTCAGTACCGGGATCAGAAATGAAAATGTGGTATCGTACCATCTCTAATATAAACCAAAGTTCACAGCACTTGGAAATGGACCAAACCGACAAGAAAATAAAACGTTATTGACAATATTTTTTAATCAGTATTTCTATCATAGATATTTCTATCATAGAGTTTTAATACTTTTAAAAAAAAAAAATACTTTTAGGGCTAGTTGCAATATGCACAGATGTTACAGTCATTAGAAAGTGTATAAAAATAGTTTTAGACATAAAATCTGTCATTTATTATTTTTTTTGCTATAATACAAGCATGGAAGCAAACACATTACTTTTCTTACCTGCTCTCCTTTCTTTCCGAGTGAACCTGGGCCCTGGAACCAAAACGACAGTGAACATCATCATCATCATCATCATCGTCATCATCACTGTCGGCATTGAGCTGAATGCATGAGGTCAGTGCACAGCAGATGTAAAAGCTACAACAGTTGAAACTATGCATAATCGTGCACTGGGGAAACATTTTCAGATTTTACTTTCATTAGATGGTATTAGGGCTGGGCGATTTGACAAAAATATCATATCACGTCACTGCAGGACATTTCTAGGATACACGATGAGTATCACGATATAATAAATTTAGCTAACAAACTGTCTGCAAAACAGTAGTAAAATAAATAAAGAACATTCAACTGAGTTTAACGATACTTTTCATTAAATGCCAACCAAGACAAAGAAGATTTTAAGTTGTAGTTGGTTTTTTTAAATGTCAACAAATCAACGGAGTCCGTTCAGTGGCGTTTAATTTGTAATTAAAAACTTTTAAAAAAATAGATCATCATACCAACGATATCTCAGAAAAGTGTATCGTATAACCATTTATCACGATGTTGATATTCTATCGATATATCGCCCAGCCCTACATGGTAGTTTCATTAGATGGTAGTTTTTTTCCATCCTTCCACCCAGGAGCAGTAGCGATTTCTGTCATTATTAATTTTTAGCATTACGTTCCTTTTTGTGGAGGTTTTGCACACATCCTGCACAATGCATCATGGGACTCAGGAACATTGGAGCCAGACTGAAGGATTTATAAGCAGCATAAACTCATAACGTGACGCATTCGAGCTTTAACTCACACCGCCCGGTTCGCCTTTCGCTCCGTCAGCGCCCTGCAAACAAACACACAGTGATGTATACACTGCACCGCATTCCCTCTGTTTGCTGCATTTAAATGAATAAATAAATAAATAAATAAATAAATAAAGATCCTCACCTTTTCCCCTGGAAGTCCATTTGCACCTGGCAAACCCTGAAAACACATGAATATACAATTTCACAGCCTGCTGTCACACACACACACACACACACACACACACCTACACAAAGGAAACACTCTGAATACTAACCCTAGGTCCTATGGATCCTGGGAGTCCTGGTCTACCCATATCACCCTAAACAACATACAAAACAAACACAGGACATATACGCATGTAGAGAAATATAATACAACAGAGATATATAAGAGGGGGGAACACAGAAAAGTGTCAGTGATACACACCTTATCCCCTGCTGGTCCAGGTGGTCCTCTCTCACCCTGAAAAACACGCATATACAAAGCACACACAGGCATCAAAAAAGCTGCATACAAATCTAACTTAAGCCACATCTGTAAAGGGGAAAAGACATCGGTTCCAGTCTGTCAAGGACGATACCTCAACACTGATGAAACCAGGCTCTAATCTCACTCACGATACGTTACTTTATTAATATTTACACATCTCAGTTTGAATCAAACGTCATTTTAAATCTGGCTGAGAGTGATAAACAGAATTGGAGCAGGAGAAATTCACACATTCACATGTAGTTTCATGTATGTATATATATATGTATGTGTGTGTGTGTGTGAGCTGAATTTTTGCCACAGAGTTTCATTGATGTTTCTTCTGACCAGAGTATACTGTTCCAGTTAGTTAACCGCTGATTGTTCTTGGCGTGACGGCTGTTCCAGCTGCTTTAGGGTCGTCCTGCAACTCTTTTCCAGTGACTGGTTTCTCGTGTGCTGAGAAATCGAACCCTAACCCTAGCAACCAACGTCACCATGATCGCTACTTGCTGCGTGAAATCTTCCTACCCGATATCTTTTATAATGACATTTATATCTAGAACTTGATTTATTTTTAATGTAATCTTTACACTAGGCCCGTCACGACAATTACGAATGAACGTCACCAACTTTTTAGTAGATATCGTGACCAGGCCTACTTTACACACACATGCTTATAAATACAGACTTTTTCTTTACTCATATTTCTAAGCACAAAGGCAAAACTGTGAAGTGGATATCTGGACTGGAAGTATATTAAAGAATAAAAATAAAAGTTTCCCGAATACTTATTTCCCTTCATTGTATATAATGTATAACATAACTCAGAGTGAAATCTTCACTTAAGAAGCACTCACTCACCCTGTCACCCTGTGAGCCGGGCTCTCCGGCCTGTCCACGGTCTCCCTACGCAAGAGAATCAGGATTAAGATTAGGGTTTTTTCCCCCCATTTGAACAAAGAAACATTAGGCGGATAAACTTAAACGTGTTTAATAACCTTGCTTCCGATTTCACCAGGAGGACCTCTTGGACCCTAAAACACACACACACACACACACACAGTTTTTATTAAGGTACTGTAAAGCACTCTTTATGTATTTTAAGGTCTGCAAATGAGTGTGTGTGGGATTATCAAGAGAATGCAGGTTAATGTTAAACGCAGTGGCCACCCCAAATCTGAGCTCAAATCGATTTAAACACCTGTTGTAGGTATTTTGAGCAAACCCCTAAGAACCCAATACAGTAATGTCATTTACGTGACTCGTTTTATTTCAAAACCTTGTGCTGGATATAATTAGGTGGTGTCGTGCCTGACTTTTGCACCCCATGTCTAAAAACCTTGCTTAGGTAAGGCTAAAAACCTTCATTACGTTCAATTCCATACATTATAATATGCAATAAATCATAAATCTGAGTGAGGACATAGATATGCAATAGGTTGTACATGGTTGTGTGTGTGTGTGTGTGTGTGTGTTGACAAACCCGATCACCCGGCTCTCCTGGTGTCCCTGCGGGTCCTGTATTGCCCTTTATGCTCTCTCCCTGAAATACACAGTTAACAGTCTAACTATTCACACGCACAAAATGTTCAAGGCTGGGAAGCAAATGCATAGACATAAAACTAACACACGCACACACAAATAAATAGCACACAAGCAGTGAATGCACACAAACTCACAGGTTCTCCTCTGTCTCCTTTCTGTCCTGTCAAGCCAGGTGGGCCCTGAGGTCCTGCAGGCCCGAGACGTCCCTACAGAAACACACACACGATCTCAAACGACACAATCAGCCTAAAAGAAATAAAGCAACTTAACACAAACTCCTCTATATATTGCAAAAGGACTGAATAAGACAAGCTGACTGCCTGTGTCGTGACCAATCACAGACCAAAGAAATGCAAGCGTTCAAGTGTTCCGGTCTTTATGCCGTGTTCGACTGGAGGTCGTAATTCCTGATCTCTGACGAGGGAAAACCTCGTCTCTTCAACGCAAATGACTATCGGTTTAACGCAAAATCCACACTGATAAGTGTTTCCCCGGTGTGTCGGCTGAGGGAGCGGCTGAGAAGGGTCCGCTGTCATTATACAGCACGAGAGCGGCCTCTAGAGGCGAAATAAAAACTATCACTGACCAATTTTGTTGTGTTATTTGAAGTGTTTTCCGATTCATTTTGGATGTCGTCTCTATTTTAATGTGTTATCTGTAGTGTTACTTTTTGCTTCAGTTAGGATGTATATCTTTAATTTACTTTAACATTTATTAATAGTTAATATTTCATTTAAAATAGTACAGTACATTTTCATGGTACGGTCAGCACTGTGTATTTTTGTAATAATAGTTCAGCGATATTTTACCGGTAAGGGGTTATCGGCAGGTGCTACACAACTCAGGGTTAAAATCCACTGTCGGTCGACCTCTACAGCACTCAGTATAAAGACGGCGGATGAAAACAGACCGATCAGGCGAGCGACGTAGCAGGTAGCAGAACGTTTAATAGTTTAATGACGCATAAAAGAAGGTATAAAAGTGACAGGATGGCAATATCTCACAAGAAACTAACCACATCGACAGAAACGACAGAAACGGGAAGAGTTACAGAGTAGCATTAACTTGGTTATCATTAGAACAGCATGCCTCGACTCTTCTTTAGGTTTTATTATGGAATTGTGTTCTAAATGACACAGCCAGACCGCTGGTTATCACTGAAACACACACACACCCACACGATAGAGTAAAATGAATTTGAAAATGCCACACTTACTGGTTCACCCTTTTCTCCTTTAACTGCTGCCCCACTGCCCACTCCGGGAATGCCCTGTCCATCATCACACAGAACACAGGTCTCAGTTCACATCAAACATATTCTTACTGTACAGTACTGTTATAATCACTATTCATT
>NC_071265.1:3242500-3282500 GCF_023375685.1 Ictalurus furcatus | reverse complement strand
GAACACTGTATATCGTCTTTCTGCACTGCAACATGTCACCTCTGTGAGGTGAGGTGAACACCCGGAGAGGTGAAGTCCTTACCCGATCACCTTTCTGTCCCTTTGATCCAGACAAACCAGCACTACCAGGCTCTCCCTAATAGACAGGAAAAAACATATTAAAAACATATAAACGTGTGTGTGTGTGTGTGTGTGTGTGTGTGTACTCACAGGGTCGCCTCTGACTCCAGGTAATCCCTGCAAGCCCTATAATAAAATAGTATATATAATAAAAGTCCATTTTGGTTACAAACTACATATGATTTATTCCTGATATCTAATGTTAAAGATATCTCAAAGACAGGGTCAACCATAAATTAAGCTTTTTTTAAATCAAGAATAAAAAAAATATTACTATTATTATTATTATTTTACATTTTTTTACACATAAAAACAGTCAAACAATAAAAAGCACAGGCAGACAGACAGACAGACAGACAAAAGGAGAGAGACAGGCATGCAGAAAGAGAGACAGACAGGCAGGCAGACACAAAGAGAGAGAGAGAGAGAGAGAGAGAGACATATAGACACAAAGAGAGACAGACAAACATGCATTAAGGGAGACAGACAGGCAGGCAGACAAAACGACAGACAGAATGAGAGACAGACAGACGTGCAGTAAGAGAGACAGACAAGCAGGCAGACAAAAAGAGAGAGAGAGAGAGAGAGAGAGAGACAGACATATAGACACAAAGAGAGACAGACATGCAGTAAGAGAGCTAGACAAGCAGGCAGGCAGACAAAAAGAGACAGACAGACATGCAGTAAGAGAGACAGACAAGCAGACAGACAAAAAGAGAGAGAGAGAGAGGGACAGACATATAGACACAAAAAGAGACAGACAGACATGCAGTAAGAGACAGACAAGCAGACAGACAAAAAGAGAGAGAGAGAGAGGGACAGACATATAGACACAAAAAGAGACAGACAGACATGCAGTAAGAGAGACAACCACAGACAGACAGGCAGACAGAATTGTATTTTTCCTTTAATATATATTTTTCTTAATTGATGTTGAAAATAACCGTGAGGGCTCTGCATAGCTCTTCGGGTTACTTACAGGCGGTCCAGCAGCACCGGGGGTCCCTGAACGACCGGGAACGCCTGGATTCCCCTGCAACCCTGGAACCCCCTGTCAACAAAAACAAAAACAAGACAAAGAGAATTATCTGGATTATGATTCGGAATGAATTTAAAGTGTGTACACAGGTGTGTATGCTGTGTGTGTTTTGTGGAAAAGTGAGAAACGGATTGACTTCTTTTATGGGAAACATAAATTAAAGTGACAGGGGCATGATCTTTGACCCCAAATTCCTAGAACCTGGAATAGGTGAAGAGAAGAATTTCGCTGTACTTTAATCTACGTGTGATACGCGCTCTTCTAAATGGCATGACGTAAAGCCGAATATCAGCGAAGCTTAACCTGTCAGTGTGCAGGTGACGCCCCACGTGTTCAATCTGAGACAGCAGGTCATCATGAAAGTCTTTTTGATTTTTTTTTTTCCAAATATATTATCACATTGGGAAAAAAAATGCATCTCTATTTAACGCAGGGATTCCTAAACTTTTTGAGCAAACGACCCCAAAGGGATATCATGAGATTTTCTGTGATTTTTTAAATAATTAAAAAAAAATTTTTTATCACAAAAACCTGCTATTTTTAACAGGGGTGTGAATACTTTTACATCCACTGTAAATCCGTATTGAATACATGTTTCCGTATATATATTCCTGCGTCCGTTTTCTGTTGTTCCAGTCTCTCGATGTTGTCGAGGCACTAGTTGAGGTAGAAGAACGGAGAAAAGAATCTTTTTTTGTTTCCTTATAAAGTGCGTGTGCATAAGTAGACGTAACGCTAGAGAGGCAAAAGTTAACAAGCTACCAACAGACACTCACGCTTTCTCCTTTTTCTCCTCTTAATGACGGTCCTGCAGGACCAGCGGGTCCCTCGGGTCCCCTGGGGCCCTCACGACCAGGTGTGCCATCACGACCCTGACACACACACACACACACACACACACACTTACGTTTATTAAATCATGAAAGCAGAAAATCATAAAAATGACAATATTAGAACATCTTTCTGTAACTCCCAGAAAGGAAATGATAAATAGCTTTGATTAACTCACAGGGTCTCCTTTCCTCCCGGGCAATCCGTCACTGCCTCTCTCACCCTGAACATAAATTCAATAACATCGTTTGTGGAACAAGTTGAATATGTTCTCTTTTAACTTTTTAAAAAAATAAAAATTGTTTCTCGGAGTAACAAAAACACCGTAGACGTTTACGGTGGTTCAAAAGAATTGAAATCTCATCATTTATATACAACTCACCGAGTATTTTATTAGGAACACCTGCACATCTACTCGTCCGTACGGTTATCTAATCAGCCGATCGTATAGCAGCAGTGCAACACGCAGTGAAATCACGCGGATACGGGCCAACAGCTCCGAGTGATGTTCGACCATCAATCATCAGAATGGGAGGAAATATGAGATCTCAGCTACAACGGAAGAAGACCACGTCGGGTTTCACTTCTGTCTGCACTGGGCACAGGCTCACCAAAACTGTACAGTTAACTGGAAGTCCTGGACATCTCGATTTCTGGTCAGAATTTGGCACCAAGAGCATTAATCCATGGACCTAACGTGCCTTGTGTGAACAGTCCAGGCTGGTGGAGGTGGTGTAATGGTGTGAGGAATGATTTCTTGGCACACTTTGGGCCCGTTAATAGCAATCAATCAGCCTATTTGAGTATCGTTGCTGACCGTGTTCATCCCTTCATGGCCACAATTTACCAACTTCTAATGGCTACTTCCAGCATGATATTCCTTGACTGGATCTGAATCCAGTAGAACAGCTTTGGGATGTCGTAGAAGGGAGATTCAGAGCATGAAAGTACACCTGGAAAATCTGCAGGAATTGCGTGATGCAGCCATGAGGTCAGTATGGACCCGAATCTTAAAGAAATGTTCCCGGCATCTTCCGGAATTCATGCCACGAAGAACTGAGGCTGTTTTGAGAACGACGGGGGGAGGCCCTACTCAGTATTACTATAGTGTTCCGAATAAAGTGCTCAACAACATCATCAACACTGCAATAAAGTCTCAACCACATTATTACACACACTCATTACCTTCTGGCCCGGTTCCCCTTTCAGACCCTTTAAAAAAAGAAGAAGTTAACAACAATCACAACAGGATAGAAATGACAGACATCATGGCTTTATATCTTTGTGTGTGTGTGTGTGTGTGTGTGTGTGCGTGTGTGGGTGTGTGTGTGTGGTCACTTACCTGTGGGCACTGAACAGTACAACCTCCTGAAGTTCCAGGATCCTATACCAAAATACAGAAACAAAATCTAAATTAAATGTTCAAATGAAACAGGCCTACTTTGTGTCTGGGTGTTTGTTTTTTTTTTTTTCTGCATGCGTTCGAGTGCATCATCTGGACACCTGTTGCAGTGCATTATGGGATTTCAAGAGTGCACCGGAAGTTCCTCACAATTCTTTTAAGGATGATTATAAAACGGAAAAAGTCACTAATTATTGACCTTATTCTGAATAAGACAATATCGTGATTAAGGTGTTTACATGAGTCGCTTTTAGAATACTCCTTTCATGCTCCCGTTTTACGTGTTATAGAACATAGATCGATTAACAGCACACGTCATTACGTCACCGTGCCACGCCGTCCGACGTTCCCGCCAGAATTTCATGTATCGACGTACAGTTGGTCTTCGTTATGGGACCGTATACAGTTTTGAGTGTTTTTATTTTTCATTTTACGAACGCTTCAAGTGCAGTTAATTATTTGTCGTGCTGTACGTGCAAATAGACGACTGCTTGAAGCCGTGGGCTGCGTCCCAAACCGCGTACTTACTGAAATACATGTATTTCTCCTACTATATAGCAGGTAAGTACGCGGTTTGGGACGCAGCCGTGCTCTCTTGTTTGCCGTCAAACGGTCGAGCGCTGCCGTGTGTGTACGTGTCCTGTCGCACAATGCGGTGAAAACTCCCACACGACGTTAATAGCGTGATTAAGGTGTGTACATGTCTGTAACGCACGTCCATAATGCGACTAAAACAGGAGTACTCCACACGTCTTAATTCCATTTGTGTTTACTTCGAGTATGACTTTAATCGGATTAAGGTCATCGATAATCGCTGTTTACATGCGAGTTTCTTAATCAGAGTATCGTCTTAATCGGGTTCATATCGGATTATCGTCGTCCGAGTAAACGTACCGACTGCATATGTGAAAGCACCATACAAGATATCAGCTTACGGGTAAATAGGGAAGTTGTACTTTATTGATCTCTCAGAAACACTGACACAGCGAGTACGAGAGAGAGAAAGAGAGAGAGAGAAAGAGAGAGAGAGAGAGAGAGGGAATGAATGCAGAGGGTGTCTAACCGGTACAACAGTTCCTCTTGCGAGGCCACAGAGCAGCTCTGCAAGTTCAGGTTGGAGTCTGTAGAGATCATCAGCATCCCGAGCCTGCAGCAGATTCTGAGTGCTGCTGTCTGTAACCGACAGCAGAAGCTCCTCCGAGTTCGCGCGCCCGACTCCAACGGCCAGCACCGCCACACCTGAGACATAAGAACATAACCGAGTATTAAACAGGGACAATTTAATGGACAATTTGGATTGACGAATCAATTAACAAGGCAGCAACTGAAACGAATCAGGGTATAGAATATGAAACCATCGCAGCGGTATCGTCGAATATCGCATCACAATAGTGTAGTATTACGTGGTACACCCTGAGATTGACACTCCCGGTATTAAACCATATTGGGGGTTAAGGAATTTACATTTGTTTGTTTTTTTCTTTTTAAGCAAAGATTTTATCAGTGCTTCCATATTAAACTGTCCCAAAACGGGCTCAAAAGACAAGGGGACGTCAAGTCACAGACATCAGTTCCACTGAAGAACCCACAACAGCACAGATATGCAAATCATGCCGTCTGTGAGGAAGCTGAAGCTTGGGCGTCACTGGACCTTTCAACAGGATAACGATCCCAAGCACACCTCAGATTCCACCAAGGCTCGGTTGTAGAAGAAGTCCTGGAAGATTCTACAGGGCCGTCACAGTCACCTGACTGGAACCCCATTGAAAATCTCTGGTGGGATTTGAAGAAGGCGGTCGCAGCACGCAAACCCAAGAATATTACCGAACTGGACGCCGTTGCTCACGAGGAACGGGAGAAGATTCTGCCAAAAGCTTTTCTTTTTAAGTGGACCTGGGTGATGTAGAGCCCAGAAACATCTGTCTACAGAACCTGCACGCTAACTAGCCTGCTAGCTAGCTAACTTATCTAATGTTAGTGAGAAACTTGACCCACCAGAATCCCGAAGTGCAGTCGCAGGACGCCGGATATCATCTTCAGATTTCCTATCAGCGATGATGACGACCACGCCCGGAACACCAGGCCTTCGACCCGCACTCGCACTCAACAGGAACTGTCGCGTGAACGTCAAGGCCTGACCTAAACGCACACAAACAGAAAAGAAAAAAAGGCATTTTACTTTACAGAGTTCTGCCAATGAAAATCCACACAGTGAGGGTCATGGATATTTCAGGCAAGAAGGGTTGTTTGTATTCCCCCCCCAAACACACCTATATTACTTCCTGGTCTGTCAGTAAATGGGGTGGAGACAATCTCCCTCAGGAGGGTTTCGCTGTTGCTATGCCGACTGAGGAGGAAGCGCACTCTGGGTTCAGCACCGTAGACCACCACCGCCACCTGGAGGAAGAAAGCAGTAGACGCAGCAGCGTAGTTAGAGACCACTTTACCTCGTGGTAACATGTGCACGTGCTCCAGAGTGGGTCAACTCGAAACTTTTAAAATATATATATATATTAATGAGTCTATTACACGACAGAGTGAAGATTAGCGCTACATCTTTCATGTGTGCATGACATAAACCTCAGGAAGTCAAAAGTACTGGATTTATAACACTTTTTGTTTTTAAATCAAAGTTTCAGATTTCTCCATTCACTCATATTTAGTGAGCGCTCGATGACGGTGGACCTGGATGTTATCCTGAGAACACGTTTTTATTCGTTTCCCCCAAACGAAATGAATAGCATCACAGTGGCGCATGGATCAATCCCGAGTTTCACACGGCCTCCCCGTGTCTGTGTGGGTTTCCTCCCAGCTAGACTGCATCCCAGAATCTTTTCGCCGTTTATGCTCACAACATAGGGTAGAACATACTGTGACACCCTACTGGGGTTTTACATATCGTCAGACCCACCTGTGAGTCCTGGGCTCCGATGGAGGTGAGAGATCCAGCAGCGCTCGCAAGCAGGGACAAAACAGGCTCCTCTAAAGCGGAGCGATCACGAGTGGCGGGGACCAGGAACACCACGTCCAAACGCCCGTTCACACACACTGAGAGAGAGAGAGAGAGAGAGAGAGAGAGAGGCAGAAAATAACATGGGGCTCACTCAACAACTCTTGAATCAATTATTATCATCATAAATAAATCATTATTATCACCCAGTCCAAATCTTTCAAGAATCAGTCAATCTTTCAATACTAAAATAAATAAAAATTTGGACTGACAATAAAACACATCTGGATATCTGGATAAAAATTCCCTCAGTTCCTGCTTCGCTATTTAAACCCGCAGCACTGTTCATTCTGGATTCTGATTGGTCAGAAGGTGTCGATTCATTTTCCATAACGGCAGCTCTGACACTAGTTCCATCTGCAGATCACGGCTTTACAACGGATGCTCTCCTTCCTGAAAACTACTTTCCTGTAATTCTGGAAAGTTACAGCTTCACCTCTGAATGCTACGACGCACCGACACTGGAGACTCCTTCCATACACGTTAAATAAACCTCACCTCACAGAAAACACCATTAAATCATCAACGGTTAGTGTAACTTTTTAACGCCGTGCCAGCATTAAGGGCTACATTCGTGTCAGGAGCAAGGTTATAAATAAAATAAACAAACAAACAAACAAACAAGCACACAAAAGACTAAACAGGCATACAAACAAACACAATTAGATAAGAGATATTTAAATTATGGAAATAAAATAATAAAATAATAAAGTAATAGTATAAAATGTTACATACCGATCAAGTTACAAATCTTTATGAGTCGGTTGAGCGGTTATTATAGAAAATTAATCAACAGCTTCTGACTGGAAGATCCGATTTGAGAATTCAACACCACAAAAATATTATTATTATTAGTAGTAGTAGTAGTAGTAGTAGTGATAGTAGTAGACGTATGTGTGTTACATTTTTATTCGAATCTTACCTTACTTCTACATTCGTTCATTATCCTATTGGTCAAACTTTAAAAGTGGGAATTTTCGCTCGCTGACTGACTGATTATTGAACCACACCTGCACAGGAGTTGCCCCATGCACTAGGTGGCAGCGTACACCTAAAACACTGAGCAGAAATCTGAGGATAAACTCGTTCGAAGTCGCATTTGATTCAGTACCTACCGCTCGGCCGTTGATACGGTACGTACTGTTCAGTATACGTGCGTAGTATGAATACAATCCGGACGTACTACATCCGCCACGTCGGCATGGTCATGTGACCTACGACGATGACCTACGACCTACGCCGTTTTTTGATTCTGACAGCTCTTCCGCACCAGTCCCGGTGCCTTATGGGATAGCTCAGTGTGCACTGCAGTATTTTATGAATACTGAGAATTCAGACATACTGGTACTGCTTTCCACCAGCTGCATAGTACGGTAGTGGGGCTATTCGGACGCAGCATCAGAGTGGGAACTTTTTTCTACCTAGAAATTCAATCTACCAACGCGTATCAATCGCCTGACTGAATATGGTGATTAAAAAAGTAACTCCAAAGCGAACAAGTGTAAGACGTAGATGATTCAAATAAATATAAATAAAAGCGTGTAACCTGTGCGCTCTTCCACGACAGCCTCTGGGCCAGGGTAATCGTAGAAGACAGGCTGCACGGTGAAACTGTACCGACGGCCCAGTCTCAGATTCGTCACACGGAACGAGCTAGTCGTGTCGGGGAGAGTGAGCGACTGGATGCTACCTGGGTCTGAAAACAACAAACAGCTGTTACACACGCTCGAACGCCATTTAGAGCTGCCTCGAAAAGCTTCACGTCTCACCTCTTTCATCCTGCCATCGCAGTACGTATCCAGTGGCACCTGATAACGGGCTCCATGCCAGCAGTACAGAATTCTGGGTAATGTCTACCACCCTGAGGTCGGTTATAGGCTGCTGTGGAGCTGAGAGATTGACATGTACACACACACACACACACACACACACGGGTATATTAGTGTAAGAACAGGGTGTGAGTGACGTGTGAAATGTGTGTTTCGCTCAGTACCAGTGGACTGTGTGATGGTGACAGGTTGACCTTCTCTGCCACTCGACACGGCAGCCAGCCGGATGGTGTAACTCAGGCCAGGACGGAGTCTTTCCAGCGTGTACGAGGTCACACTTCCATCGATCAGAGAACTCGATTCAGTTTCACCTAAGAAGAGCAAGCGGACGTACTTTAAGGAAACGGAACACTACAGGTGACCCGGGTGAACAGGCTTTGCCAGTCTACTGCCGTTATTCTTACAAGTACTTTTATTTATCGATTTATTTTGTATTTCTAACCTGCATTTATTTATGCAAACGAGGCTTCATCTAAGTAAACATTATGTATAAATACGCATGCTTTATAAAAAGCAAAAATCTAGTGACGTTAGTATTTGAAACGTTTATTTATTTGTGAAATGACACTTTGCTACAATGTAAAGTAGTGAGTGTACAGCGTAACAGTACTGTGTAACAGTGTAAATTTGCTGTCCCCTCAAAATAACTCAACACACAGCCATAACCGTCTAACACAGTCTAAACCGCTGGCAACAAAAGTGAGTACACCCCTAACTGAAAATGTCCAAATTGGGCCCAATTAGCCATTTTCCCTCTCCGGTGTCATGTGACTTGTTAGTGTTACGAGGTCTCAGGTGTGAATGGGGAGCAGGTGTGTTAAATTTGTGTCATCGCTCTCACACTCCCTCATACTGGTCACTGGAAGTTCAACATGGCACCTCATGGCAAAGAACTCTCTGAGGATCTGAAAAAAAGAATTGTTGCTCTACATAATGATGGCCTAGGCTATAAGAAGATTGCCAAGACCCTGACACTGAGCTGCAGCACGGTGGCCAAGACCATACAGCGGTTTAACAGGACAGGTTCCGCTCAGAACAGGCCTCGCTTGTTATACATATATATATATATATATATAGTGACACATCTGAATCGGCGTATTCGTTTTAAACACACCCCTTTTCACAGCTCAGTGGTTAAGTCGCTGGACGTCTCGTCGGAAGGTCGTGAGTTCCCAGCACTGGGGGCCTGCCACTGCAAGGCCCTTAACCCTCAACTGCACAGTTGTATAACTGAGATAAATGCATCTCGCTCTGAATAAGGGTGCGTAAATGCGAATGTAAACATAAAGCTGTAAACGTTTACCTTCTGAGGAGCTCCAGTAGATCCTGTATCCCTCGGCACCTCTCACCGCTCTCCAAACTATACGCAGTGATCCCGGAGCTACCTGTTCGACACGCACTCCCTGCGGTCGTTCCACATACACCGGCCCTGAAACACACGCATCGTCACAATCATATCTGTTACCACGTCAGCAGCTGTGCACGTGGACATGATGTACGCAGACTGACCTGTGGTGACCTTGACAGAAACCGGAGGTCCTTCTCTGTTCTGGACCAGAGCCATGACCTGAATGTCGTACTGAGCTCCTCCTTCCAGCTGCCTCAGATCCACTGATGTGATATTGCCGCCGACCAGCTGAGACCGCTCCTGTCCGCCTACACACCCCGACACACATCGGATCAACCACAGGTTTATCACTGATACAAGTGCAAACTGCAGAATCCAGCTTGGTCCGAGAAAAACACGTACTGGTACCGGCATGGCTCCGATACAAACATCGGGTACCATGTGACATAATCCGAGTGTATGTTATCGTGGTAATCGATAGACAACACGAAACGGCGGCGACGTGGCTGTATTTCACCACTGACAATCGAAACACGGCAGAATGTTAATTGTGTTACTGTGAAAATATCACTAGGAGGAACTACAGCGTCTATCTACAATACGACTAACCTGATAAAACATCGCAAACACGAACACTAGCTACTACCCTGTTATTAAGGTATTTCACTGAAATGTTCCTGTACTAGAGTTTCATAAAGAAAATAAGTGCATTAACAACTCAAATGGAAAGCCTTTAGCACACACACACACACACACACACACACACACACACAAACAGGGCGTATTACATTAGTGGATCGTCTTCATTGATAGTTAGCTCGATCACTCACCGTCAGATCTCTTCCATATCACCCTGTACGCTGTTGCCCCCTGAACTCCAACCCAGCTGATCCTTACCACCTCCCCTCGGGACTCGTGGTGTAAGTTAGTAACAGGTCCGACCACGACCTCTTCTGTAACTGAGGACAGGAAAGAGCAGAGTTCGTGTTCGACCACACGTCAACATTTTTTTTTATCACGAAAAAAGCGACGATATCCGTTTCGACACATTATATGTTTATTTAAAAAAAAAAAAAAAAACAGGACGCAAACACTCTAGACAAGTATTCGATATTTTCCACAAACGTACAAACAACTGTGTTTGCTTGGAACATTTCCCTATTAAAACCTGACCGCTTGAGAACAAACGTTGCATCCATATTGTGAATCGGTAAGAATCCTGACTTCTACGCAGCCGCTTAAGTCGATGTTCTGTGCGATGTTCTTCACGCAAATCTCCAAGGTTGCCAGATATTTCTCGAGTAGAAGTATCGGAAGCGGTGTTTTTCAAAAGCGTCTGATAGAAGATGCGGACTGAATATGGAAATAGTGTCGTTTTTCTTTGCGGTCATGTAATACTGTCGATGAATTCAAAAAGAAAACTCCACTTAGACGATGGCGAGCATCGCAGTAAATCTAAAAGTAATTCTAGTATATTGGCTAGCATATATACAACTCGCATATCTAGCAGTAATTATCACATTAATCGCTGCAAACGTAGTTTAATTTAACAATATGGATTCATTATTCGCCGGATTATTATATAGCACTTGATCAGATATAATAAGGTATATAAATACAATAAATATAATATTAAATACGGATGTGAGCAACTTCAGTATTAAATCCTCGTTGTGCATGCTTAACTCTGAATACAGCGCTGTATCTTCTACTCTGATGTGTAATTAGAGATATGTGTGTTTGGGTGTGTTTGTACCTGTCCTGGTGCTCTGGGTGGCAGCTGGTCCCTCACGGGAGCCAATCAGAGCAGAGACAGATATTCTGTAGGCGGAGCCTTGCTGTAACCCGCTGATGGTGTAGGACGTGACTCCGGAAGATACGATCTGAGAGTCTTCTGTTCCTGCAGGTAGAAAAGGCAGAGCGCTCGAGACGAATCCAGTACGAGTACTAAATACGTTCGGTACAAATTTCCCACGGTGACCTCGTTTCCTGCCTACCGTCATTACGCTGCCAGGCGATTTTGTATCCCGTTGCTCTGGATACGGGATCCCAAGATATGCGGATCCGCGTGGAACCAACGTCAAGAAACTGTAGACCTGTGACTGTCCCGACGTAGCCGTTTGTCCTGGTGGAGAGAGTCACCACGTCTCCGAACTGACTGCCAGCCATAGCAGCCACGCCCACAATGACAGATTCATCGGGCTGTAGTCGTTCTATAGTGTAGGCAGTGATGTCTGCACCGAGCTCGCGGAACTGCTCCGGATCTGAATTAGAGAGAGAGAGAGAGAGAGAGAGAGACAGAGAGAGAGGAGAATAAATCAAAATAATTGAGCATTTCAGCATCTTCAAAGTGGACACTCTTTTTCGCCTAGAATTTCCAGAAATGTATTCTTGGCGTTTTCTCGACCGATTTCTTGAGGAATTTCCCTGAGATGCTTTTAAAACAATATTAAAGGAGTTCACACCGACGCTGGACTCTTTTATATAAATATATATATATATATATATATATATATATATATATTCAGTGTATATTTCATATACTTACTATTGCCTTGTTTCCAGGTGACTCTGTAACCTGTAGCCTCACTGACCACACTCCACGTGATCCGGATCCGTCGACTGTTCACGTTCACTAAACGCAGGTTCGTCACTTTGCTCGGAACTCGCGCTGTCGTAAAGTCTGTTACGGAAACACGTCAGGCGGGAACTGCGATTATTCATGCGTTCATCGACCGATCCGTCACTACGTTTCTCGACACCTCTTCTCTGCACACCTATATATACAGTACATCGCCCTCCTCTGCATTCGGCACAGTAAAAGTAAATATACACATGTTTATGGAACTGGGGTTACTATTTGAAGACTTTAAAGGATTTAAAACAGACAAAATACTTTTACAAACGTGGGGTTTTCGCAAAACTATAGACTGCGATAAAACAAACCAGAGAACAGCTCGACTTTCAAGCTATCTCAGTGGTTCTCAACCTGGGGGGGAGGGGCGGAGAGATCGGAAGGGGGTGCAGATTCCCTCCCACGTTCCCTCTGCCTCTGTATTGTCTGTATGAACAGATTATAGATTAGGTGTATATATACATATATTTTATACCACATGACAGGGGAGGCTTGGGGGTTGCAAAAGATTGAGAACCTCTGAGCGATCTGAATCCCCATGGCAACAATTATTATACATTTGCAACAATTACTTCTACAGGCTATTGTAGTTTTTTTTTTTTTTTTGATTCAAAACCTCTACTGATTGTCAAATATTTCTGCCAGTACAAACATCCACCGATGGCTGGAACCGAAGATGACGGCAGGTCTGCAGGACGTTCATTCGTTCCAGTGGTTCTGGAGTCTACAACGGAAGCCGTTCGTGTGAAGTGGGAAGATACGCTCTGGATAGGATTTTAGTTGATCACCATACAACATACGTTCGCACGCTTATTCACACATATGGGGAAATTTAAAGCCACCGATCCACCTACCGGCATGTTTTTAGGAGGTGGAAGGAACCTAGAAAATCCAGAGGAAACCTACGCGAACATACGAAGAACGTGTGAAGATCTCTACACAGAGAGCAACCTGGGATCAGGATCGAACCCTGGACTTAAATACATAGTGTTGCTTGGTATACGGGTAAAAGTGAGACACAAAAGCTACTCGTGGACTGCGCAGAAGCCTCATACCCATTTTCTTTTTTTTTAAGTTTTATCTTTTTTTGTATTTCCATTTCATATTAAAAAATATATATATATATATATCATTAGATGAAATTTGTTGACAAAACTACTCACAGCTAGCAACGCAAAGATAAACAGAGTGGCAAAAGCGATGAATAAAAACAACAAAGCATCGACCTTTTTTTTTTTTTTTTTTATGCCCAGCTGCATGCTTATTCTCTGAGCTTGGACCAAGACATCTGTTCTCGGGTTTAAAAGTCAAAGAAATGCAGAAGATGGAAAACTCCACACCACATGTTTGTTTATGCAGGGCGCTTCATCCTGTTTACCCGCCGTAATGTTACACGACTAAACACACACAAGCAGACAGACAAGTAAGCAAACACACACACACACACACACACACACACACACACACCTGGTGTGATGTAGATGGTTGCCGGAGGTCCCTCACTGTAGCCCACCGAGGCAGTCACACTCACAGAGTAAGACACACTTCCTGTAAGGTCACGGAGGTCAAACGTCGTCTGATTTCCATAAACGACACGTTTTACCTCCGACCCAGCTGGACAGAAAGATACGACACAGCATCAACACACACACACACACACACACACACACACGACGAAAAGTTCACACACAGAACCGGGAAACCTCATTAATAAAAGATCTTTGGCTGTATTCATTCAAACGTATATTAATTATTAATATTCCTAATGTGAAATAATTAACAGTTATGATCCTGCAATGTGTGCTAGTGATGTTATTGTTCATTTTTAATAGCAATGTTGATGTTAAGTAAGACAGCCATTAGGAAGGATAGTTTAAGTTTTTCAGACGATTTGGGATTAATTAATACATGAATATTAATAGCAATTTGAATACGAATAATTTAATAAAAATGAATAGCTGGAATAATCATTTGAAAGCAGGACCAAAGGGGTGGGGTGGGGGGGGGTGGGGGGGGGGCGCGTGGCTGGGGTATGTGGAACATTGCTATGTGGCAAGGTTATTAATTAATGTATTCCCCAAAAACACAAGCCCCCTATTCCCGTACAGGATTTACATCTGTGCCGAATTTTGTGTTTCCGCTTCAAAGAAATTGCGACCTGTGAAAACCAAAACGAATCCTTTGCGCCTTTTTATCCTGACTGAGTTTTATACGTAAGACCCCAAAGATTTCGCTCCTAAGACGAACATTCTGAAATAGAATTTCACGGATACATAGGAAATCAAACACATTAAAGCAAACCGTGTTGTGTAAAACGTGTCCTTACACTCCGTGTTGAGGATAAGGATGTTGTACTGCGTCGCCCCGGCGACCCCGGTCCACGCCAGCCGTACGGTGCGTCCTACTATCTCCACCACTCGCAGGTTGGTGATTCTTCCAACCAGAGGCAACGCTACGCACAGCATTCACACCGTAAACAACTCACGTGCAGTTATAAATCTGACACATCTGCTTCATGCTCCACATCATCATGCCTGACAGATCATCTTACAGTACCCATGCAGGTCGAAAACAGGGCTGTGAACAATTCCTCTCAAGTGTCCATTTTTATTCATTAAAAAAAATCTGTAACATTTATAATATCATATCAGCTGCTTCAAGTTATTTAAAAATTTTTCAAATTTAATAAAAAAAAAGATGATGATTACGATGTCTCAGAAAAGCATATTGTGACATAACTTCTCTCATATGACCCCGCCCTATACACTACACTCTAGATGAGCAGCACTCATGTCGTCCTGCGAGCTAGTTAGTTAACTAGCATTTATCTTCAGTTAACTAGCATTTATCTTCAGTTAACTAGCATATATCATTAGTTAACTAGCATTTATCTTCAGTTAACTAGCATTTATCTTCAGTTAACTAGCATTTATCATTAGTTAACTAGCATTTATCTTCAGTTAACTAGCATTTATCTGTAGTTAACTAGCATTTATCTTCAGTTAACTAGCATTTATCTTCAGTTAACTAGCATTTATCATTAGTTAACTAGCATTTATCTTCAGTTAACTAGCATTTATCTGTAGTTAACTAGCATTTATCTGTAGTTAACTAGCATTTATCTTCAGTTAACTAGCATTTATTATTAGTCAACTAGCATTTATCTGTAGTTTACTAGCATTTATCTTCAGTTAACTAGCATTTATCATTAGTTAACTAGCATTTATCTGTAGTTTACTAGCATTTATCTTCAGTTAACTAGCATTTATCATTAGTTAACTAGCATTTATCTTCAGTTATCTAGCATTTATCTTCAGTTAACTAGCATTTATCATTAGTTAGCTAGCATTTATCTTCAGTTAACTAGCATTTATCTTTAGTTTACTAGCATTTATCTTCAGTTAACTAGCATTTATCATTAGTTAACTAGCATTTATCTTTAGTTAATGAGAATTTATCTGTAGTTAACTAGCATTTATCTTCAGTTAACTAGCATTTATCTTTAGCTAACTAGCATTTATCTTTAGTTAATGAGAATTTATCTGTAGTTAACTAGCATGTATCTTTAGTTAACTAGCATTTATCTTTAGTTAATGAGAATTTATCTGTAGTTAACTAGCATTTATCTGTAGTTAACTAGCATTTATCTTTAGCTAACTAGCATTTATCTTTAGTTAACGAGAATTTATCTTTAGTTAACTAGCATTTATCTTTAGTTAACTAGCATTTATCTTTAGTTAACAGTCACTCGTTCCCTTCTCAGTCTCTCTTTTTTCTCTTTCTTGAAGATAACAGGACGAAAAAGCGTTGAAAAACGGTCACTACTGTAAGAGCTACCGTTATAGAAAATGAATAAAATTTAATTAGCATTAAAACATCAGACAATTAAGATTTGAGTATTTAATAATGCCATGGTGTCAGGTTAGATATTAAAAACATTATTATTCTACAGGGACTGTTTAAGTGGTTTAAAATACCACGTCCAGGGGTGTTTAAAAAAGCTTAAAGTCTAAATGTTATTGGCACATTTTTAGGGGTTTGTTTGTTTTTTTGACCTGGTGTGGGCTCCTCCCGTCCATCGTACAGCGTGTACAGAGTTATGATGTAATCGGTGCTCGGCTGAAGACCTTTAATCTCATATCTTGTGGTACTCTGGGGGAAGGTCTGTGTTTGAACCCTGCTACCTGTGGATAGACAACAAGGAGGACCATTTCAGGTACTGCGTCATTGTGGGTAGTCATCAAAAGATCCATACCTGAATCCTGAAGAAAACAAAAAAAACAATCATGCTTGTTTTGAATAACACAACTGTTACTGAATTGACTCGTTCAGGAAGCCACGCCCACTTTGGTTCTTTGGTATTCGACTATAAAGGTTTCAACGACAAGGATGAAAGATGAGTTATTTATAGGCCTGGTCACAATATCTAGTCACAATTGTTGGAGGATATATCGTCCCAGAAATAACTGCGATAAACGATATTATTGTCATTTTACGACCATTTCATGCCGCTGATATAATGATAATATAACAGCATAATAATGCAAGTTCACCCTTTCGAAGAGCGACGATCTTTTAATACTTATGAATATTCAGTCATTCTACCGTTCGGCCTAGTGCACTTGTGCGTTCGTGTCATTTAGTGCAGAAGCAGGTTGTAATATTAGGTTTACGTTGTGTGTGTAGAAGTCTGATTAATCTCGTATTTGTGTATAGGAAGCGCCTGGGTGAGTGAATTAACCCGCTAGTAAAGCGCTTCACTTTACCGCTGTTCATTCGCTCTTCAGCTTCAGCTCACTCGCTGAACTCAAGGTCGAAGTGACCTTCCCGAGTTCCTTCCCCAATCGAGCAGTTTCTATGTTGGAGGTCGGGAACTACGAGTGACGACCTCTAGTCAAATGCAGTATGTCTGAATACGACCGTAATTGATCACAGATATACTGTGTGTGTATATATATATATTTATTTATTTATTTATTTCTCTATGTGTGAGTGAGTAAGTAATTCAGGGATGTAAACTGTGTGCCAATGAAGATATCGTGCAGTGTATATATAAAGCTTGTGCGCATGTGTGTGTATGTGTGTGTGACTCACTCGCTCCCTCTTTCTTCCACTCCACCCGATAGCCCTTGGCTGCTGCTATGAAGTTCCAGGTCAGCAGGATGCTGGAGGGTCCGGTTGTAACAGCTCTCAGAACCTGCTGCTCCGCTCGCTCTAAAGTCCAAACACATTACGAATGTCTGAGTCTTTTTTTACCCTCAGACACACGTTCACACGCATCCCGTCTGTGACTCAGATGTTTAACAGTGACTCTGTTTTAGTGAGTCGCGAGACAGTGAGTCAGACTCTGAATCAGAACGGCCACTCTGTAGCACAAAAGCCACGGTTCGGTTGGGTCTGATATCATTTCCATGCAACGAGGCAAAGCCATTTCTTACGCGCCGTTTTATCCTAATAACACACAAATGTTTTCTTCATATGAATGAGAACAAACATATGATTTGGCATTTCCATTCCCATCTAAAATGAAAGCAAAGAAGAGGAATAATCTTGACTGTAGATTAAAGACGAGATGCTGATGATAATAATGCAGATAATCAAGATAAGGCGCTTTTTTTCAAGTTCTTAAACATTTTGTTGCTAGTGAGAATCAGGATCCACTAATTATGACCAAATGATCCCTGTGTGTGTGTGTGTGTGTGTGTGTGTGTGTGTGTGTGTGTGTGTGTGTGTGCGTGTGTACCTATCTTAAAGCGTGCATTTGCTGCTGGCCCTTCTGTTTCTCCATTATACAGAGCAATGACTGTGACGATGTATTCCGTGTCTGGTCGCAGATTCACCAGGGTGTGAGCCTTACTGTCACCGCTCACCTCTACAGTCTCTATATCACTTCCTGCAACAC
This sequence comes from Ictalurus furcatus, assembly GCF_023375685.1. Classification (NCBI taxonomy): domain Eukaryota; kingdom Metazoa; phylum Chordata; class Actinopteri; order Siluriformes; family Ictaluridae; genus Ictalurus; species Ictalurus furcatus. The sequence goes on along the minus strand of NC_071265.1, from coordinate 3,264,384 downwards.
ACAGACAGAGAAGGAATGAAAGGATGAGAGAGAGGGAGAGAGAGGGAGAATGAGAGAGAGAGAGATAGAGAGGGAGAATGAGAAAGAGAGAGAGGGAGAATGTGAGAGAGAGAGAGAGGGAGAATGAGAGAGAGAGAATGAGAGGGAGAGAGAGAGAGAGGGAGAATGAGAGAGAGAGGGAGAATGAGAGAGAGAGGGAGAGGGAGAATGAGAGAGAGAGGGAGAATGAGAGAGAGAGGGAGAATGAGAGAGAGAGGGAGAATGAGAAAGAGAGAGAGGGAGAATGAGAGGGAGAGAGAGAGAGAGGGAGAATGAGAGAGAGGGAGAGAGAGAGGGAGAATGAGAGAGAGAGGGAGAATGAGAGAGAGAGAGAGATAGAGAGGGAGAATGAGAGAGAGAGAGGGAGAATGAGAGAGAGAGGGAGAATGAGAGAGAGAGAGAGAGAATGAGAGAGAGAGAGAGAGGGAGAATGAGAGAGAGAGAGAGAGAGAGAGAGAATGAGAGGGAGAGAGAGAGAGAGGGAGAATGAGAGAGAGAGAGGGAGAGAGAGAGAGAGAGAGAGAGGGAGAATGAGAGGGAGAGAGAGAGAGAGGGAGAATGAGAGAGAGAGAGGGAGAGAGAAAGAGAGGGGGAGAATGAGAGAGAGAGAAAGAAAACAGGAAATGCAGAATAAAAGTGATACTCCAGCAATTTTCTCTTGAGAAACTGCCCTTAGGCAATACGAATATATTATCCGGATTCGAACGGGGTCCTAAACGTATCTGAATACAGATCCGAACAGTAGGTGAGTAGTTTTTTTTGTTTTTTTTAAAGTAGCTTTCAGGCATAAAGCTAGAATTGAATATACACTACCAGTCAAAAGTTTAGACACACTCATCCTTTATTTATTTTTATTATTATTTTCCCACATTTTATAATAATAACAACGTCATCAAAACTCTGGAGTAACACAAATGGAACTATGGGAATTATGTTGTGATAAAAAAAAAAAATCTTAAATAAATCAAAATAATTTCATATTTTAGCATCTTCAAAGTCGACGGCCTTTTCGACTAGAATTTACAGAAATGTATTCTTGGCGTTTTCTCGAGCGATTTCTTGAGGAATTTCCCTGAGATGATTTTTCATACAGTATTAAAGGAGTTCACACCGACGCCGGACTCTCATCACCTGCTTTTCGGAAAAAAAAATTTTTTTTAAAAGTTTAAAAAAATATATTTTTTGTAAATAAAATGTGAGTTTTCTAATGAAAGAAACAAATACGACGGCACGATTATATTTTTGTCCACTCAGTCGGGTGTCCACAAACTTTTGACCGGTAGTGATACAAATACACTGTATTCACAACCTACTAAAAACATAGTGGATGAGCAACCCAGGACAAGATAACGCTGGTGAAAGTTTCTGATTTGTAGTATATATCTCCAACGTGTAGACATATATGCAGAACCTGGCAACCCTGGTCACAGAAAATTAACAAACATTATACACACGCGAGGTTTTAACCTGACTCAACGATGCAGTGATGCAGACCACACACTGTGGAAAGAGCTGCATATCTCTCTCTGGTGGTTCTCCAAAAACTATCATTTCATTCATTTTTGTTTTGTAAATAACTAATAACAAAAAAAACCCGCGCTGTACGTTCATCGCGTGTGTTTTTCGTCATTCTTCGACGAGCGATTCTCTATCCGTGTTAAAAGAACGTCGTACGGTCGTTCTAATTGACTCGCGGAAACACTGTGAGATCGGGACGGTCAGCTTTGCTTCCTCGGTCACATTAGATAAGAGATAGAAAGCGTCCCAGAACGTTCTAGATGGCGTCTGATTCAGGAAGTGAATGATTGAATGATATCGACACGTTTGTTGTTAGAATGTGTGAATGAATTTGTCGATCTTCGTTTTCCAGCCCTGTTTTTTTTTCCAGTGTTTACGGGGTTTATAAATAAATAAATAAATAAATAAATAAATAAATAAATAAACGTTCCAGCATAGACCACACCCAATCCTGGTTTAAATCCGAATCCAAAAACAGATTACACCTGCATTACACCTGCATTAGACCTGAGCCTGGACTCCACAGGTTTTCCGCTAACGTCTCTGTTTTACCAAATACAGTTTAATCAAAGCACATCAGATGGATCGATGTACCAGAGTCACTTGCGACCTTCTCTGAATGATCTTATGTCATTTTTTAAATTCTTTTTCCCGCTGTGATTCTTGTGTGCTATCAGTTCCGTCACTTTTATTTCTTTCTACGTGTTATTTTATTCTGACTGGCAGCCGTGTTGCTTCTGTGTGTTGTTTCTGTAATCGCTGTTTGTATACGACGAGTCTATCAGTGAGTGTTCCTGTGCAGATCGGCTCCTTGAGGAGATGTCGATGTAGAGACTCGGACACGCCCTTCTTTTATACAATTCTGAATATTCATGACCTTTGAGAAACTGTCCTATCGTGTTGTAAACCTCACTATGAAGGAGCGCTGTCTCCGCTGATCAGCGTTACACGTAGGAAGAATAAACCTCTCTCATTTCGATCTGAATAGGGAAGATTCTCCGAGTGCAGCTAGGTTACGCTCCTAACACGGTTTCGCCCCGAAACCCATTTGTTAGTGTGTTTGAAGGCTCACCTATAAACGGGCCCCAGACCAGTCTGTATCCTCGGGCGCCATTCACTCCTTTCCAACGCACTTCAACACTGCTGTTTGAGCTTGTGACAACAGAGAGCTGCTGAACTCCTTGTAAACGCACTACACACACACACACACACACACACACACACATGCATAAATAAAAGAGAAATGAATCAGCAGGACATCATAGTTTATCATTATGTATGATGTACAATACTTAAATCATTGTGATTATCCTTCACTTCTTTACTTTATGCCACTCATAGCTTGACAGATTAGCTGTGAAAAACCCCCCTGAGATGATATGAGGAAGAAACCTTGAGAGGAACCGGACTCAGAAGGGAACCCGTCCTCATCTGGGTAACGACGGATAGCGTGAAAGTAAAGGAAAGCTCGTTATGGTTTTTATATGAAGTCTGTTTGTTGAACTAGTCCACTGTTCACTAAAGGAGACCTGAGTGTAAAACTGCATGTGGTAATTGCAGTCCCAAGGCCATCGCAGCAACCGTAGTCCCAGCAACCACAGCGAGAACGTCCATGTGGAATTGAGGTCCAAAACCATTTCCATGGTACTTCAAGCGGTACCGTCCTCAGCGATCTCCAGACTGTAGTCTCCAGTTGATGAGAGCGCCATCCAGAGGTAGGGCATCAGGATAAATCAGGCAGGTCCGGAGAGCAGAAAGGGTCAGGATCACTGGCATCTCAATATGGCAGACATGCTGATGTATTGCAGCAGCTTGCAACAGTCCAATCATCTACTGTCTAGAGCGTATGCACTGTATGTACGTGTTCGCGTGTGTGTGTGTGCGTACTCACGTGTGCTGGCCGTGAGCGTCGTGGGTGCGACGTTGTCACGAGGGAAGAGAGGATACAGGTTGATAATGTATTCGGTGTCCGCCTGTAGACCGTCCAGCGTGAGAGAAGTTGCGTCCGCCCCAAGCGTCTGCTCCCGCAGCAAGGACGCGGGCTCGCCTAAACGTAAAATCAGATCGGATTGCTATTACAAACCTTTATTTAAAAAAAAAAAAAAGAGCGAAATAAAAAAGCAGCAGGATTTTATTCCTCCGTGAAAAAAAGGTGTTTCTTCTAATGCTTGCCGTCGTCTCATTCATATATCGTCTTATAAACGTCTTATAAAGATTTACATCATCTCTTGCTTTTATGTCACAGCGTATCAAATTTTACAGCAAAGAAAATCAACACTAGTACTTTCTTCAGTCCGCAATTTCTATCCCCGTTTTCTTTTTCTAGGTAAAAGTAAGGGCTTGTTCTCAAAGGCGGTGGTGTAGACGCTATTGAAAAAACTACTCGATAATAATCTACAAGAGAGATCTGGCAACCCTGGAGGTATGACCTACATGCAGGTGATTTGCATAGTCTGAACAGGGATATAAAAATATACGAAAACTATAAACCAGTAAAAATATTGACGCCAAAACCAGGCGTAAATTAGCAGCATGCATGTTGCTTGAGGTTGTACAGGCAGCGTTGCCAGGTGCATGATTACGCTGTTGGCAACAGTAGCTAGGGAGCCTAAGAAAGCAAAGTTGAGCTTGGTCTATGGGTGGGAGGGGCTTACTATCTCTCCCCTGTCAATCACAGCAGCACTAGGCAATCATGATAGTCTGTGAGCTCATGTGTGTGGAAGAGTGTGTAGCGCTTTAATCAGAGTTTGTTACGCCGCCCTGTGATGCAGCACGAGCGGCAGTTTTTGAAAAGGCTTCACGTGTCTCACGCGTTCGGCAGCTGTTGTATAAGAGCTGGTGGGAGGGATTTAGCAGGAGGAAAATGGGCGAAGGAGGAAAAAAAAAAAGAGATAATTTCACTACCATGGTGAAAGCACTGTTCAGGGAAACTATGTGGTTTAATATTGTTTGTCAAATGCGATGCTTCTGTCAGAGATCTGGCAACCATGGTCAGTCAGTCACATTAAACCGGACATTTGCGACTCGGACAATTTTCCAAGTGGTACAGAAATTGAAGTTGAGCACAAGAAATTATTACTGTTATTATTATTATTATTATTATTATTCAAATGGCCTGTCAGACAGATAAAAGCCCTCTACAGTTACTCGTTCTAATGCCAGAGACGTTACGTAATAACAAGTTCATTTATTAACACGTCTTTGTTCCTGAACATGCCCTGCATTTTTTTTAAAATGTTATGCCTCAAGCTGCTCTGGGTTGACTGTTTCATCACTTCGCATAAACCACAATTTGCACCTCAAGCAGAATATTTACTAGATGGTCCCTGGTGCATTCTGAGGTTCCAGATACACTGCGAGTGCACTCTGCAGCTACATCACCTGCTACTATACATACATAAAAACATACATCTGGCCTTGACAGCACGAAAAAAAAGAAAAAAAAATTGCATCCTCTAACATTTTTTAGTGACAGACGATCAAAGCCGTGCTGAGACGGGCGGGAGTGGGATAAAACCTCGCAGGTACAGACATGAAGAATGAGTCCTGCACTTCCACCAGAACCGTGCTGCAGGATTTCACCCTAACGGCACATTTACACTGAGAGAAACAGCATCGTGCTCGAGTGACAGACACCCGGACCCGCTCAGACACTTCTCAACACGTATATAAAACCCCACAGACCTGACTAAATATAGAGACACACCTAAATCTGACCTGTGAAGATCTGCCAACTCAAACACTACTGGCAACAGACGGATAATCCTCCTTAGCAACACTATTCACTGCACAACAAAAGCACTCATAGTTGTTAGACGGTTCAATGACTTCCTGGATATTTTAATACAAAAATGTTTACTCAAAGAAAACTGAAGTACATAAAGGGTCATATTCAGAGTTAAAGACTATGAAGAATATCGGGGGGTGCGGGGAGCGGAGGGGACGCGGGGGGGAGGGGGGGGGCGACGACGACGGACACACTCTCACCTCTCTCTACGTCTGCTCTGTTCAGTGAGGGGCCGAGACCCGGAGATTTAACAGCGTCATGGACAACCAGACGCGCCCTTCGTCCCGATTTACATCGTACATATGCGAAAGTTTTTAGAGCGCAAGTCGAACGTAATGCGACATGTTTTACATGTAAAATAGCCCTCGTTATTACAGCCTAATTCTCTTGTTCAGAGTAGTTCTAGTGTTCACACGTTTTTGATCATTCATGGTCCATACCTGTCTGTTATATACTTGTATAAAGGTCATAGAAGTTATTTTTTAAAAAAATCATAAAAGTTATGAAAAGTAATTTAAAAAACTACAAAAACACAAAAGAAAAAATATCTATCTATCTAGCAAAAAAATATAGATTTGGTATATATATATATATATATATATGTGTGTGTACCTAAACTATATGGGGGGTGGGGGGGTGCCACATGATAGGGGAGGCTTGTGGGGGGGGCTTTAGTAACAAAAGGTTGAGAACGTCTGTGCTACAATATACATCCAACTTACCTTTTCCGTAAGTATGTGTGTGTGTGTGTGTGTGTGTGTGTGTGTGTGTGTGTGTGTGTATTACCTATGGGTCCATATGTAATCCTGTATCCCTGTATGGAGCCAGATGGAGGGTCCCATGCCAGAGCTAAAGTAAAGAACCCGGCCTGTACCAACCGCAGTGTGGCCACGCCCTGCACGGACCCTGAGAATGAGGAATTGTATATTAAACAGTGTATTACGTCTTTATAAGCACTCTCTCTTGTAGCTGTATTTGTGCTATTATTAGTTCAAGCATGGGCATGTATGTCAGGGTGTGCATGTTCTCCAGATTCCTCTCACTAGTTCGAGCCTTGGCAGACACCGACTCGCCCACGCTGTTGGGGTACTGGGCGATCACCGACACTAAATAGTCTGTTCCTGAGCGCAGATCCCGTGCCAAGTAGGCCTGCTGACTGGCTGGCACCGTCTCCTGAGAGTCGGAGAAACATTTTTGACACGATTAGGATATACGGCGTCACCGAGTAACGTTTGTTTTCTGCGCACCTGTGATTAGATCAGACTCTTCTAATCGACGTTCACAGAAATGTGAAATCTGCGTAGACATAAAGATTGACACGCTCCTCGTCGCCTCGTCTTCACTCACCTGTCGCATCTCTGCGGTTACCGGCTGACCCAGACCAGACAGCGGCGTGTACTGGACCAAATATCTGGTTACAGGCCCTCCTGCAGCCGTCCACCTGAACCGGATCGAATTAGACGTCTCGTCTGTAAACTTCAAGTCAGTCGGGCCGCCGAAGGAGGCTGAGAACCAAAGCGGAACGAAAACTGACGAGTTTTTTTTTTGTTTTGTTTATGTCTTTAAAAGCATACAGGGTGATTGTTTTGTTTCTGAATACCGTCGCTCAGGTAGGAGCCACCGGACGCCGAACAGACACGTGGAGACAGCGTGGGCAGCAGAGAGCTGAGATCCTTAAACTTCTCAATAAAGGAGGTGAACTCGCTTCGAGGAGGTGACGAGATGAGCTCCAGTTCTGTCTGATCTGCACTCTTTATACCTGAGGGAGACCGAGACGCCGGTCATTAACGACATTAATAAGCAAAGCAAGAAGCAAGAAAATGCAAAAACGGCTGGAGTCGGCACTGCCGGCGGACTAGACATCGGAGAAAAAAAAGATCTAATCAGATCCGATCTTGTAACAAATACGACACGGATCTTTTTTTGTCAGGATTCATTTTTACTCTATTTAGATTTGACACTTTATTATATTTATTTATATTCATATCAGTATCGATATCAGCCGGTTCTCACGGTTTCGGCATCGGTATAGGAAAAAAAAAAAAAAAAAAGAACAAGTGGTATCATGCTATCTCTAAAAAAATAATCCTAGGAGGAAAAATATCAAATCCAAGTCGCAGTTCTCACCCACGGCAAAGATCTTGACTCCTAAGCTGCGCAGTTTCTCAGCAGGATCCTCAACGTTGTCCTGAGATTTCCCATCCGTGATAAGAATCGCAAGCTTAGACAGAAGGAGAGAGAGAGGTGTTAATGAAATAATTATTATAAATTAAACTAATCAATCATTGTTACTATTCTTCTTCTTCTTCTTCCTCTTATTATTATTATTATTATTGTTGTTGTTGGCAATAAAATTTGTATTGTTGGTTGAGTACACTTCACGTATAAAGAAATTTATCATCAATAGATTAAATAATTAAAACATCAATTATTGTAATTACGGTAAAGTTCAGTAATCAATGATCAACGTAAATATCTGTTTAATTATAAATCTGTGAATGTATTTCAGACTGTAGAGATGACACGAGAAGAGCTTCTTTCACGAGAAGATCTTCAGCTCACCTTGGGAACATCTCTGGTGGTTCTGGGGTTGAAGAAGTTATCTGCGATGTACTTAAGCCCGGCTCCGGTGCGAGTGTTTCCTCCTTTATAGTTGAGGCTCTCTATAGCACTCAGCAGCTCCGTGCCGCTTAGATACGTCGTGAAGGTAAATTCCACCCTGAGAACAGTGACAGACGTTTAACCAGCGAAATATTAGTAGTATTTCCACAAGAACCATACTGTGGTGGTTTTTTTTGGGGTTTTTTTTCCATAACAACGTCGACATACTGAGTCCTCTGTTGACTTTGTAATATGCAAATCGAGTCCAGGTTTGAAATGAGAAGTCGTTGCATGAAAAAAGCTTCATCACCAATACGACGCTTTTTAAACCCCAAGTTACAAACTCCCAGATTGTTCTTGAAAGCCACAGCGAGTTCAGTATCATTTGGTATCATTTTGTTTTCGTCTAGCATAGCGGTCACCAGCCCTGTTCCTTGAGACCTACCTTCCTGCAGGTTTCATCTCCAATAAGATCAAACACACCTGTTTCAGTTGATCGACCAGGAACCGGGCTGGTGAAGGGACCAATGATCTTGCAGAAATCATACTTCTGCGAATATAATACCTGCCCTTCGGTTGTAGTACTGTGCTCACACAGTCTCTGTTCCTGAAGTCACGTTCACGCTGCAGGAAATCGCACTGATGGTGCGAAATGAATGAATGTTTTACTCTTTTAGGCAGAAATGCTCTACTGTAACTTGCATGTTTATTAAGGCAAACACTCAAAACCACGTTCCCTCACACAATCTGCGATCGGTTAACGACCGACGCTTAGTAGCGCCTACTCAGCGTGGCTTAAGATCCCTTTCCAGAACCTTCACACTAACGGTCCCTCAGTGGTGGAATGAACTTCCGACCTCGATCCGGACCGCAGACGAAACACCTCTTCGAAGCCTCGGGCTTTCTGAAATTCTGTGAGGTGATCATATTTTTAAGATGTGTGCTTTGTAACAGGTTTAATCACAGCACGGTGTCACTGGGACGGTGAACAAACAGCATACTCGGATGCTGAACTAAACAAAGTGAAATATTTAAACGCACACAGACCTTGCTGTGTCGCTGTACTGCACGGCTCCGACCCGGACGCCATCGGCTCCCACGGCGCCGGCGTAGGGTCTGATGATCCCTGCCATGAAACTCCTCACAAGAGCGAAGTTGGCACGTCCGATACTGGATGACCCGTCCACCAGGAACACGATATCCGCCGCGCCGACATTATTACACGTGCCTGCACGCGGAGAAAATCAACACCCTTCGTAAACACGCGCGTTAAACTGGGGTTTCGAGATTTAACTATGCTTTCGAAAGCTTAGAAAAGATCACATCACATGAAAATAAAAAGCCGTTTTAAACACACACGGGGGGTTTAATTACTAGCTTGCTAGCTAAAAACGCTGTCTTAGCGAGTGAAGATATCTCGAATAAAGAAAAACTTAGAGGAAATATTTGTCATTAGGAGATTATGAGCTTATTTCTAGACATATTTATTAATTAGGCTTAAAATTGTCTCATTTGATTTGGCAGATCGTTTGACTTATTTGTGGAAACAAAACACTTGAATAGAGCAACAATAAACAGAAACAGGCTTCGTAATCTTATATAATATTCGTTTAATATTCGTCTATCTAACACACGGAAATATTAGATACATTTCCCTACATCGAAGATATTTTTACTTTCCAAGATCCAAGAGGATTACGGGTTGTCCGACGTAAATGTACCTTTTATATTTGTGATTGTGATATCACTTTATATAGTAGAAAATTTCCTCAGGCGAACACACACACAGGAAAAACTACAGAAGACGGCGAAAATTTTAGCTCCGCCCCCACTCGTTCAGAGGCATTCAGAGGAAAACTCGTTGAGAGGAAAGGTAGAATCGGTTTCCGGTGTGCAACCGCTGCGATCGATCATTTCAGACAAAGCGAGGAAACAGCTGGAATTTGGTGAAGCACCTGAAAGACGGTCCTGTATTATGTTTGTTTGAGGCAGCTGCATCGTGGCCGTGAAACCAGCTAACGTTACGCTCCATGTAATGTTAGCGATAGCCGGTTATTTGATAACGACGCTAACGCATTGCAGTGTTATAAACTTCCTCCTAATGTTCCACCGTGCATCGCCGTTCAGCCCGGGTCCTGTCAGATAAATGTAGCCCCGTGTCACTAATAATTATTCACATGTTCATGCTTTTAATAAATCTTTTTATCCTGCCACCATAGCAGTGAATTTAAACTAATGCTTGCATTCAGAGTATAAGGAGTATAAATCTTTCTTTCCCAGTGTATAGTGCTTTTCTGTCTAGAAGCGTTGCTTCGGTGAAGTCTCCGTCGGTGCGCTCTGACAGTCGTTACCTTGAGCCGTAGATCTGTTTGGGAGGGACAGCAACACGGCGGCCACCAAAGTCCGGTACCACATCTTTTCTCTGTACAAACACACAACAAACGGACATCAAAGAATCAACGCACATGTCTGTTAGTAACCCACGACAACAATAACCCACGATGCTGTTAAATCCATGATCATGATTGGTCTTGATTCATTGTTTTAAAAACGATGGACAGTAAGCGATACAGTCCTGTGCGACAGAATACTACATACCATGAGAAAGAATACATCAAATTCCCGTTTTATGCCAGAATGATCTTTTCATTATCTTTTCAACCTGTGATTTATTTAAAGCTGCGCTACTATTTAATCACGCCTTCAGAATCCGACAGCACCGTGGCACGAACAGCTTCACTGTTGTTAACGGCGATATTTTATCATTTCGATGTAACGAGCAATAATAGATACATTTGTTTGTAATGGAACGTCCGATGTGAACCCGTGTAGTGATTTGTATACAACAGCCTAAAGCGCGTCACAGCTTGTGATTTTTCGGCCTAGAGCTAACACCACCCCGTAAAGAAATAACAGGCTGAGCTGAACAACGTCCTGTTGTTCCCCGGTGCAGTGAAAGGTAGATCGTTCCGGACGAACGTGCACGTACATAAACGTGTCATCAAACCTTCAAAGACCGGATTCAGAGATGTATAATGAGTAACTGTGGGGGTTCTTTTTCCTATGACTCTTACGTCTGGAAAGAAAAACTCCATGACCTTTTTTTTCTTTCTTTTTCTTTTTTTTATGTACAGAGCTCCTAATAAGTCTGGAGTGTTTGATTTGGTTTTATGTGACTTATTTCCCTTTGGGCGATCAAGGAGTCTAAACCTGTACCATAACATTCAGGTTACAACAACCATCATCCCGATTGGTATTGACACACCTATACACACACACACACACACACACATATTTGAAACCAGTCTTGTATGCACCTTATTTTCATTTTCAAGTACCCTTTGTTTCTGGTTTAGTTCGTAGATCAGTTTATTTACTCATTATGGATGTGCAACAAAATGGTGGTGTGTGATTGTTTAATACACGCCAAATTACTACAGCAGAAGTGTTCACCAAACCGTGGATGAGCCGCATTCGCTTCCTAAAAATGCCAAATCTCCGAGCTCATAAGTAACGCTCCGTGAATTGCTTTTGTATGGAAAAGCACTGAGAAAGTCACGGAAACGAGGTGAAATGTTCATTAAATTAAAAACCAGTGTGGATTTGGCTTTGCTAATCGAGAGTTAACTGTTTAAAAACACCGTTTTTGAGTCCAGGGGTACTTTAAAGAAACCTCCGAAGCAGCCATAGGTCACGTTGTAGACAGGAAAGCTGCAGAAGATCATTTTATCCCAGAAGCTACGATGCAAAACGTGACGTCTCATCAGGCGGGAACTCAACATGTGACGCTACCGTTGCTATGCAGGCAAACAGCGCATGGCTCTGCGTTCTCCATATAGCTGTCGATTACACTGTTTATTACACTAACTAATCTACAGTGCCTTGGGAAATAAATTCAGACCCCTGACCAATTCCCTCATGTTACTGAATTACAAACGCTACACTGAAATTTCACTCGGTTCGATATTTTATTTTCAAACAGTAGCTGCGTTTACACGGACAACAATAATCCGCTCTTAATCCGATTAAGACCGTACTCTGATTAAGAAACTAGCATGTGAACAGCAATTTTTACTTACCTTAATCTAATTAAGGTCATAATCGAAGTAAGCAATAATCTAATTAAGACAGGTGGAGTATTCCTGTTTTAGTCGCATTATGGTCGTGTAGTAGTGCCATGTAAACACCTTAATCACATTATGAACGTCGTGTGGGAGTTTTCACCGCATTTTGCGACAGGACACGTACACACACGGTAGTTTTACGGCGAACAAGAGAGTTCGGCTGCGTCCCAAATCGCACACTTTCCTACTACAGGCCTGTAGTGGGGAAAAATACATGTATCTCGGCCACTATATAGACGGTAACGACGCGATTTGGGACACGCCCACCGCTTCAAGCAGTCGTCTATTAGCACGTACAGCACGACAAATAATTAACTGCACTTAAAGCGTTCGTAAAAAAAAATAAATAAAAACACGCAAAACTGTATACGGTACCGTAACGAAGACGAACTCTATGTCGATACGTGAAATTCTGGAGGGACGTCGGACGGCGCGGCGCGGTGACGTAATGACGCGGGCTGTTAATCTAATTATGTTCTATAACGTAAAACGGGAACATGACAGGAGTATTCTAAAAGCGACTCATGTAAACACCTTAATCAGAATATTGTCTTATTCAGAATAAGGTCAATAATTAGATTACCGCTGTCCGTGTAAACGTAGTCACTGAAACTCAAAATCAATGATGGTGAGGTGACACTGGATTTGAGTGGGTAAATATTATTAAGAGAAAATAAAAAAATAAAAAACTGAAATATCTTGCTTGCTTAAGTATATAATGTAAATATACTGTGATGAAGCATCAAAGCTGTGATTGATTTATCTGGACACTTTCCGTATAGAAAGTGAGTGATGAAAGGATACATATAAAGATCGTATATGGAACAGAGGGATACGTACTGCGTTCAAAAACAAACAAAAGAACGGATACAGCAGGTGTTTATATACATCTATATTAAATAAATCCTTAAACATCATCTGGACAAATAGTTTTGTGACTGATTTTTTATTTATTATTTTTTTGCTCTTGCTCGCATCTTATTTGTTAAATTGATATATTTAGTAAAATAGGATTTCGCGGATTGTTGCGGCCAAAAATGCTCGATTTTGCTGCGTTTTTTTCATTCCTTCCGAAAATTGCAGTGCATCTTGCAGAGTTCTGTGTGCTTTTTCAGTAGAAGCCTTACAGATGGGGTTTCCCGCCTTTAAACCCCTCAAAACAATCAGGGATAGGACATGCGGACTGAAGAGGGAAAGAGTTTTTCTTCGTTGTCAGATGTCATACGAAAAATGAGACGACTTAAAAATGAATGAAAAAAAGACTAATATGATGATGTGTGAATGAGAAAATGTAAGCACTGCAGTAAACCTAATAGGAGAGAAGTATATTGTCAGTATACTGCTGCATGAATTGCAAAATTAAACTGCTGTAATAATCGTTTATGGAAACTGTTGTCGACGAATCTCATTATGGTAGCACGGGGGAGATTTACTCATTACGTTACTTCTGTCCCGAAAACACGCTTCAGAGAGTAAATACTAAATCTGAGCCCCAAATGACGTACTGTACACTTACACTATGCACTGCGTATTCTACCATCTAGTGTGTGAATTTTAGAAAGGTAATAGCAGGACATCCCTCTAGTAGTTACGACTTTGTGGTGGCGTTCACGAGTGTTCAACTCGTAGCTACGATCTTTTCCACGCGACTTCAACGCACCGTAACACGTAGCGTTATAGCGTTAAAATACCAGGATCCGGTTGCAAGTCAGCCGTAGCTGCTAGACGTTATCATTAGCATTTAGTCGGCTATTTTTTATTTAAACGAATAACCTGTTGTTCATTTCAGGAATGTTTACAAAACTAAACACGGGATTGCAAAAAAAAAAAAAAAAAAACACCCAAAAAACTTGTAGTCATTCGCTGTAATTAATCTGATTATAAAACTGAACTGAATTTATACAAATGCGTGCTAGTCCTGTCACTATAGCTGGGCAAAATGTCAAGCTCTTATCATAATACCGTATAAATATCGTTCATCAGATCAGCTTTCGCGCACGCAGAATTAAACAGGAAGAGGTTTGTGGACTCTTGTACATCTTGTACATTTCTTCTGGACGACCTTGCGGATATTCACAGGGGCCTTTCATTTCTGCGACTGCAGATCTAACTAGAAGAGGAGAGTTGAACTGAATAATGGAGGGACTACCACACGCAGGAAGTACATACTTAGCATTAACATATAAAGCCACAACACAGATTCGACTGACCTCAGGAAGCCGACGGTCTGAAACAAAAGAGTCGGATAAAAACATCCAGACTTACAGCGGAACGTTCCCTACAGCTTACAGCGAGTGTGAGGGAGGGGAGGTGGCATTTCCTCTGCTGTAGAAGTGCATCTGCTGGACATATTTTTAGGAGTAAGTGTGGGAGTAAATAGACGAGTGAAGAAGTGAGGGAATAAATAAGAACAGAGACTCAGACTGAACGAAGAGGCTCGCTGAAACACATTGAACTGATGAAGCAGAGGGGTCAGAGAGACTGAATCACAATCGGCTGCTGAATTCTCGGCCAGTAAAGATCACAAGGACATGGCAGAACATGGCCTGAAGACACTGTTCCACTCTGTTACACCCCGTCTTCATCTAAATACAGCCGAAGTTTATTAAACAACACACTTTTGTATTTGCCCAGTCCTGTGTTTTGTTTGCCCAGAGATCGAACCGACTCGGTTATACAGTTGTAGTTAAAATGATGTAATGAGCTACTTAGCTAGACAGCTTGTCGCTTGTCTCTTGTGGGCGTGGAGCAAGCGCTACCATTTTAGTTCAAATGAAAAAGGGAATGAAAATGTAGCCCAGTGCCTCCCGGATTTCACGATTTCGCGATCGCGGAAATGAACACAAAATCAAACAAACGCCGCGGTATTCGGAGGCGCTCGCCATTTCTCAAAACGACCGCAGATTACGACGTCACGTGACGCGTCTCGGCCGGAGCCCTCTGTCGTTCGCGTGCGTCGAGCACGAGTACGGCCAAAATGTCTCCTTAACCAATAAACGTCACTAAGAAAGACCGTGCAGAACAATTTCGTGCGACTGCGATTTCGCCGATTCGAGTAGTTTTCTGGAAAAAAAAAAAAGCACAAAAAAAACTCCGCAAGTTGCGACGCAAATTTTGAAAAAAGCCGCAGCAGGATCGAGCGGGGAAAAAAAAAAGCCTACGGAACGCGATTTACTACAGGATTATTTGTCTTGTTTGATGTATGCTAACTGTACTAGCTACATACACTCACCACATCTCTCAACAGAAGATCCCTTGCTACTTCCTTCCGAGCTCTATTTCTCTTCATAACCTGTCTATGCATTTTTATTTAAGGATGAAATGAAAACACAGTCATAAGTTATTCTTCCATTGATCTAGCTGTCCAGAGGAACTAACTGCACATGTAGGAACGAAATAAATGTATCGCACCAGCTGTAAGACTGCTCTGAGGAATCAATTGTTTGGACTGGTTGCTTTTCCACGTGATAGCTAATTTGCGTTTGCACGCGGCATGCTAGAATCGCAGGTCGCTATCGCACACCTATGCACACGATGGAAAAGAAAACGTGATTCATCGGACTCGCCCACCTTCTGCACGTGACCTGCCGAGAAAACAGACAACGACCTGGAAAATATTCCAAGTGCGACTGATGGAGAAAAAAAAAAAAAAGGAATCAGCGCCAAACATAACGTTTATAAACGGATTGCGAAAAAGTTTATAAAAACACGTCCGAAGTAGAGATCGCAGGACGCTCTGACGGCTTCGGCCGAGGTCCCGGTCTTGTCCCCTGTCCAGGCGGTGTAGAAATCCTGCGAAGCTTTTTTCCAACACGAACTACAGCACACTGATCTGCCTGACGCATGAAATCTTTTTATTCCTTCTTCAAAACACACACGGATAAATAAACACTCGACTCAACATAAACGTAACTATAAATGGTTAAAAAGTACGACTTTTTTTAATAAACAGATGGTCATTCTTGGCAAAGTGGTGTATTATAAGAGCAAATAAAACGCTTCACGGTGTTCCGTTAGAGGGAAATAATCAACATCGGCGTGATCACTGGAGCTCCACTTCATCACGCACGCCACAGTGCCGTCGATTATTTCCCTGCAACCGAGTGTTTTATTCCTTACTTAACGTTGTACACTCACAGAGCAGTAACGCTACACTGTCTACGTAGATTACCGTCTCAGGAAAAGAACGGACGCGACATCAACGATGCTTTTTTTTCCCCATATTTGTTTTGTATTTATTTACTTTCATTTCTTTGCCAACGCCGTCGTCTTATTATCTCCTGTAGCGCTCGATAACTTTAATGTATCGTTAGAGCCGAGCGTGCGTCAACAGGTGTGTACACCAGACTGTAATCCTTACACGAAGGAACGACGGAAGATAAAAACCAGCGTTTCTCTTCATATCTTCCTAAACGAGAACCGTCAGGAGAAATCGCTCCAAACGCGAGCCCTGTAAACAAATCAACCGATCAAATCAAATCAAATCTCTGACAGTGCAAGGGCTTTTCCATCCTCTTAACGTTTGGGTTATTCGGTCTTGATATCAAGTTCAAACAGCGAGAGAGTAAGCTGTATAAACATATATTCACTTCTCTCCAGGTGTGAGCACGAGTGTGGGTGTAATATACGTCAAGGCATGTCGCAACCGCAATACGTGGCAATGTAATAATCACGATACTGTATTTTGTGTTTTGTGCTATCCTGGAGATGGAAGAGAGACAAAAATCTGACGCCGTTTTGGATCTCCACAAGAGGAACCTCGAGATCTGAAGCATCTCCATGGAGAAGAGGTTATGGACGCATCCAAAACACGGTTCGATTTGATTCAGTTATATATAAAAAAATATATATATATATTCTTGATGGGGTTTTTTTTTAACCGAGCTGATGCGGTTACGTACATGGGACAATCACAGGTTGCTGCTACAGGACCTGCACTTCTCATCGAGCTCGTCACGCTTTTCTGACGTTTCTGCCCAGGATGTGTAGGAGAAAAAGATTAGTTATGTCTTTTGCCATCTTCGATACGATTCTCTGATTAGACGTGCTTTCTAATACGGCATCTTGCCAAAGTATCTCATCTGGGCATAACAGGTCGTGCAAATTGTGATGGTCTTGGCGAGTTCGATTTTTTTTTTTTTTCTTTTTCCAAAAACCATCGGCCTTATAGAACCCAAAGAGGTGTATCATGGGAAAATGCTCGAGTAACTAGATTGATTCTGAGTTAAAGTATACTCTATGACAGAACCATGGAGATGTTTTGGATATTGGTGAACGTGGTGAAATTTATAGGTGGCTTAGCGGTTAGCACGTTCGCCTCACACCTCTAGGGTCGGGGGGTTCGATTCCCACCGTGGCCCTGTGTGTGTGCAGAGTTTGCATGTTCTCCCTGTGCTGCGGGCGCTTCCTCTGGGTACTCCGGTTTCCTCCCCCAGTCCAAAGTGTACGAATGGGTGTGTGCCCTGTGATGGATTGGTGCCCTGTACCCCACCTTGTGCCCCATGGGATAGACTCCAGGTTCCCCATGACCCTGAAGGATAAGGATGGATGGATGGATGTTTATATCAGAGAGTTTTAATACCTAAGTGTTCAGATTGTATTTAATCTAAAACAGTTCCGTGCTAACCTTTCGGTATAAAGTGACGCTCAGACGTTTTTTGGGTTTTTTGGGGTTTTTTTAAACACAAATGCACAGTATAGAGAAAATAAAATCAAAGAACTTACAAGGTCGACGGACAGAGTCACGGACATAGGACGCGTAATGGAAAAGCATCTGGACGCGCGATGGTAAAGCCGTTCACCTCTTTTCTTTTCTCTCTCTCGTGAAGTTAATAGGACCAAAATAAATAAATCGCAGCTCGTCATGTTACTAACGAACCACGAAGTGGTTTTGAAGGAAAAATGTTTTGTTTTGTTTTGTGTTTTTTTTTACAAAAAAAAGTTGCAGCTTTGACACTGGAGACTTCTTCCATAAATCCTAACAAGAAGTTGTAACAAGAAATGATAACGTTATTAAACAGAACGAGCGCATTATAATATAATAATAAACCGCTGTTATATATATATATATATATATATATATATATATATATATATATATATATATAAAAATTTTAAACCTACTCAACACCTTCTGACCAATCAGAATCCAGCATTCAGAGGTGTATATGTTTCTGTTTTGTACTGTTAGCAGGAGGTGGTATTTCTTTATTGTTTGGGTATATGGAGATCGGTGAAGCGGATGGATTTTGGATGTTTTCCCTTAAAATCCGGTAAAGAAAATTGTGTACTAATTCGTGCTCTTTTAAATCAAAGAAAGGAGAATTACTATCAGCTAGAATTAATGCTGCGAGTCATTTAGTCGTAAAATGAACTGACTGTCACTTTAAATGCTGTTACATTTGTTGTTACATAAAAGATGTTACAATGCTGTTTAATCTAACTGTTTAATGAGTTTAACTAATAAATAAATAAATAAATAAATAATGAAGTGCTGATAATATGTGTATCGAATCTACATCTGAGAGGAAAGTTCTGGAATCAGTCAAGTTCACAGATTCACTGGTTCATAGATTCATTTGCTTCTAATTAAAGTTTATTTGGAAATTTTATTTATTTATTTATTTATTTTTAATGCCCAAATTGAGCATTTTGGCACAGCCTGGTCAATGTTTTAGTACTGGAAAATCTTTAGAAAAGTCTCTCTGTAGCAGCAGGAGTCTTTCATGCCTCCCCAAATTGCTCTCATAAATCATTTAGCTTGTTAACTTTGGATGAACTCCAACTGTCCCTCTATTAACTCCAACATGCACCTCCAATTAAAGGTGTGGAAACCACTTTTCACAGATTTCTCAACGTCTTCCGACTGATATTGTGCTTCTATTGCACTGACTTTCACTAAGGTGCCGTGTGCAGCTGGGACTTACCTGTGAAAAGTGTAAAGTTACAGTATCTCAGCTCTCCTGAAGCATAATAATCCTCACACAGAGACCAGCTTCAGTCACAGGTGAGCAGTGCACTCGCTGTCTCGCGCGCCCATTAGCATCCAGGTAGAGTTTGTCCCTCTGCAAAAAAAAAAAAAAAAACCTTTCGCCTGTCGTTTCGAGCCTCAGATAAACTGATATTTCAGCAGCACTGTTGCTTTCTCTCCGGGACTGCAGTCCAGACTTGTCCTGGTGCCTGCAGCTCACTCTTACTGCCTCTTCTCCCTCCTTCCCCTCCTTCTTTTCTCCCTTTGGGGATCTTTTCTGTGCCCCTGACGACGCTGCCTGCCTAAATTACACTTCAGCCAATCAGATGGCGAGAACCTAAATGACGTTTCATTCGCGCCTCTTTCTCTCAGGTAAAGTTAAAAAAAAAAATGACTTGAAGAATTCCTCACCTTTTAGCATTAGCTTGCATTCATATCATGTTTTATGAGTGTGTTTATCTGGTGTTATTTACTTTACTTTACTGGTGTTATTTACTTTAGACAAAAAATTTTTTGATCTATCCAGCTCATGTGAAGGAAGAGTGTGTGTGTTATTAAAGTAGAAGAAAATTAGAATCATGTTGCTCAAGTGCTGTTGAATTCTTGAATCTGATTGGTCAGAAGGTGTTAATTAAAAGACATTTTTCTATGATGAGTCTGTTATGTATATATATATATATATATATATATATATATATATATATATATATATATATATATATACCACAGCATGGCTGAATTAATTCTACGTAGATTCTGATTGGTCGGAAGGTGTGAATTAGATCATTAGATAACAGTACAGCTCAGACAGTAGTTCCAGCTGTAACACGAATGATATTTATAAATTAATGCGCTCATTTGAATAGCTACGTTTCTATAGTAACAGCTCATCCACATATCCATCCATCCATCCTCAACCGCTTATCCGTAATCGGGTGGCGGGGGCAGCAGCTCCAGCAGGGGACCCCAAACTTCCCTTTCCCGAGCCACATTAACCAGCTCTGACTGGGGGATCCCGAGGCGTTCCCAGGCCAGTGTGGCGATATAATCTCTCCACCTGGTCCTGGGTCTTTTCTCTGAGGTCTCCTCCCAGCTGGACGTGCCTGGAACACCTCCCTAGGGAGGCCCCCAGGAGGCAGGTGCCCGAACCACCTCAACTGGCTCCTTTCAACGCAAAGGAGCAGCGGCTCTACTCTGAGTTCCTCTCGGATAACCGAGCTTCTCACCCTATCTCTAAGGGAGAGGCCAGCCACCCTCCTGAGAAAACCCATTTCAGCCGCTGGTACCCGCGATATAGTTCTTTCGGTCACTCCCCAACCTTCATGACCATAGGTGAGGGTAGGAACGAAGATTGTCCGGTAGATCGAGAGCTTTGCCTTCCGGCTCAGCTCTCTTTTCGTCACAACGGTGCGGTAAAGCGATTGCAATCCACATAATCTAAGACTAATAATAAAAGGATTTAAAAGAAAAAAAAAAACGTGTTGTTTCACAAAGCAAAAAAAAACATGTAATAATTGATGTGGTGAATTTTTTAGACTTTTAACATTTATACAACATTTATTATATACAGTGAGGGAAAAAAGTATTTGATCCCCTGCTGATTTTGTACGTTTGCCCACTGACAAAGAAATGATCAGTCTATAATTTTAATGGTAGATTTATTTGAACAGTGAGAGACAGAATAACAACAAGAAAATCCAGAAAAACGCATGTCAAAAATGTTATAAATTGATTTGCATTTTAATGAGGGAAATAAGTATTTGACCCCCTCTCAATCAGAAAGATTTCTGGCTCCCAGGTGTCTTTTATACAGGTAACGAGCTGAGATTAGGAGCACACTCTTAAAGGGAGTGCTCCTAATCTCAGCTTGTTACCTGTATAAAAGACACCTGTCCACAGAAGCAATCAATCAATCAGATTCCAAACTCTCCACCATGGCCAAGACCAAAGAGCTCTCCAAGGATGTCAGGGACAAGATTGTAGACCTACACAAGTCTGGAATGGGCTACAAGACCATTGCCAAGCAGCTTGGTGAGAAGGTGACAACAGTTGGTGCGATTATTCGCAAATGGAAGAAACACAAAAGAACTGTCAATCTCCCTCGGCCTGGGGTTCCATGCAAGATCTCACCTCGTGGAGTTGCAATGATCATGAGAACAGTGAGGAATCAGCCCAGAACTACACGGGAGGATCTTGTCAATGATCTCAAGACAGCTGGGACCATAGTCACCAAGAAAACAATTGGTAACACACTACGCCATGAAGGACTGAAATCCTGCAGCGCCCGCAAGGTCCGCTGCTCAAGAAAACACATATACATGCCCGTCTGAAGTTTGCCAATGAACATCTGAATGATTCAGAGGACAACTGGGTGAAAGTGTTGTGGTCAGATGAGACCAAAATGGAGCTCTTTGGCATCAACTCAACTTGCTGTGTTTGGAGGAGGAGGAGTGCTGCCTATGACCCCAAGAACACCATCCCCACCGTCAAACATGGAGGGGGAAACATTATGCTTTGGGGGTGTTTTTCTGCTAAGGGGACAGGACAACTTCACCGCATCAAAGGGACGATGGACGGGGCCAAGTACCGTCAAATCTTGGGTGAGAACCTCCTTCCCTCAGCCAGGGCATTGAAAATGGGTCGTGGACGGGTATTCCAGCATGACAATGACCCAAAACACACGGCCAAGGCAACAAAGGAGTGGCTCAAGAAGAAGCACATTAAGGTCCTGGAGTGGCCTAGCCAGTCTCCAGACCTTAATCCCATAGAAAATCTGTGGAGGGAGCTGAAGGTTCGAGTTGCCAAACGTCAGCCTCGAAACCTTAATGACTTGGAGAAGATCTGC
>NC_071265.1:3202500-3237500 GCF_023375685.1 Ictalurus furcatus | reverse complement strand
CTCTCTCTGTATGTCTGTCTCTCTCTCTCTCTGTCTCTCTCTCTGTCTCTCTCTCTCTCTCTGTCTCTCTCTCTGTCTCTCTGTTTCCCTTTTTTTCTCTCTCTCTCCCCCCTCTCCCTTTGTCTGTCTTTCTCTCTCCCGCTCTCTCTTTCTCTCCCTCTCTCTTTGTCTGTCTGTCTCTCTCTGTCTCTCTCCCTCCCCCCACTCTTTGTCTGTCTGTCTCTCTCTTTCTCTCTCTCTTTGTCTGTCTGTTTCCATTTTTTCTCTCTCTCTCCCCCTCTCTCTTTGTCTGTCTTTGTCTCTCTCACTCTCTCCCCATCTCTCCTTGTCTGTCTGTCTGTCTCTCTCTCTCTCTCTCTTTCTCATCTCTTTGTCTATCTGTCTGTCTCTCTTTCTGTCTCTCTCTCTCTTTCTCTCTCTATCTCTCTCTCATGTCAAGTCAGAAGGTTGCTTAATTGACATGACAACATTTGTATTGCTGAAGCTTGGGTACAGACAAATTAGAGAATAACTACAGAAAAAAATAAATAGAAACAAATGTACATAAATTCAACATCACAGTCAGACAGAAACACCAGTAACGAGGCTCGGTGAACCCTGAGAGGAAAAATAAAAATAAAAATAAAAAAGAAGAAAGAAAGAAAAATACCCATATTTTCATATCACAGTAAGCTAGCGACTCCATTTCCCAGAATACACCACCAACTACAAACATGGCCAAAGAGGACTACACTCCCCCCCCATAATGATATGAGTGTATCTGAGTGTATAACGATATGAGTGTATGAGTATATAATGATATGAGTGTATGAGTATATAATGATATGAGTGTATGAGTATATAATGATATGAGTGTATGAGTATATAACGATATGAGTGTATGAGTATATAACGATATGAGTGTATGAGTATATAACGATATGAGTGTATGAGTATATAACGATATGAGTGTATGAGTATATAACGATATGAGTGTATGAGTATATAACGATATGAGTGTATGAGTATATAACGATATGAGTGTATAAGTATATAACGATATGAGTGTATAAGTATATATATATATATATATATAGATAGATAGATAGATAGATAGATATAATACTCAAAGAAAGAAAGAAAGAAAGAAAGAAAGAAAGAAAGAGAAGGGAAGAAAGAAAGAAAGACATTAGGAGAAAGAAAGAAATTAGGAGAAAGAAAGAAATTAGGAAAGAAAGAAGGGAAGAAATTAGGGGAAAGAAAGAAAGAAAGAAAGAAAGAAAGAAAGAAGGGAAGAAAGAAAGAAAGAAAGACATTAGGAGAAAAAGAAATTAGGAGAAAGAAAGAAAGAAAGAATGAAAGAGAAAAAAATCAGGAGAAAGAAAGAAAGACTAGGAGAAAGAAAGAAGGGAAGAAAGAAATTAGGAGAAAGCAAGCAAGCAAGCAAGAAAGAAAGAAAGAAAGAAAGAAAGAAAGAAATTAGAGGAAAGAAAGAAAGAAAGAAAGAGAAGCGAAGAAAGAAAGAAAGAAAGACATTAGGAGAAAGAAAGAACTTAGGAGAAAGAAAGAAAGAAATTAGGGGAAAGAAAAAGAAAGAAAGAAAGAAAGAAAGACATTAAGAGAAAGACAGAAAGAAAGACATTAAAAGAAAGAAAGAAAGAAGGAAGGAAAAAAGAAAGGAAGGAATAAAGGAAGAAAGAAATTAGGAGAAAGGAAGAAAGAAGGGAAAAAAATTAGGGGAAGAAAGAAAGAAAGGAATAAAGAAAGACAGAAGGAAGAAAGAAAGAAAGCCAGAATAAAGAAAGACAGAAGAAAGACAGAACAGAAGGAAGAAAGAAAGAAAGGCAGAATAAAGAAAGACAGAAGGAAGACAGAAGAGAGGAGAGCGTGTGGACATGACGGTGGTCTTCAGGGAGGTTTGAGTAATAACAGACACAGCTCCTCCCTCCCAGAGGCCCATATGGGATCGGATTAACGCAGGTTTAATATGAAATGTCTGATGTGTCCTTTTTTATATCTGTACATATTTCTGTTTCTGTGAAAATGGCGAGTCTCTGATGCTGAAATTCCTCTTGTAGATATCTCTCCAAAACCATTTTACATTTTAACAACTTTATTATTCACCTTGAATTGTGCGGAATGTTTTAAAATTCATGTTCAATAGAACGGTCTCTGTTTTAATAACCAGCTCGGTTTGCTGCAGTGTACGGTGCTCAATACACACACTCTTTACCTCACACAGGAATGTGGAGAATCTCTATTCACTCAGCTTCTCTGAACCTCTAACGTCCATCTACTGTAACTAACACACACACACACACACACACACACACACACTAAATTACACACTACTCCTTTTGGAGTCATCCTCTAGTGCCTCTAGTGGTCAATGTGTGAATACTGCATTTAAAAAACCCCTTAGTTCATTCATTTTATGAACAAAATATTCAATATTAAACTCATTAGTTAAGCGTGTATAATAATATTTTACCTAATTATGATGACCAATTACCTTTAATTATTCCTGAACTTTCCACTCGCAACACATTTTCTCCATGTTCAGATTACTTATAGTCATTGCCTCCATCTCTGCTTTACAGACCTCAGTGCTGTTCAATGCATTCTGATTGGTCAAAAGGTGTTGATTCATTCCCTATAACAGCAGCCCTGACAGTAGTGCCGTTCTAATGCATTATCCTTTCTATTTGGCATGAGACAGAACATCATTGTCTATCACTGAATATCACTACCGCAGACCCGCAGCATAGCCATCTGAAGCAAGGTACAGCAAACCGCGACATGTACAGTACGTGCACTGGGGTTTCTACCTCGGCTGGCTTGACCTCCATCTGAAACCAGTGCGAGTTAAGATCAATGCTCCATGCAAGTCACACTCACGTCTAAAAACCATTCAGATGCACGTCACGTGTTGCGCTGGAACCAAAAACAGCCATGGAGGAATATACAGGATCAAACCACGATGGTTCTTCTCACATGTACAGTCTGATTATAAAGTGTGGCGCACTCGTGCATTTCAGGCGGACCTCAGACAGCCGGAGGAACGCTCGTGACACTTATTTCTTATTGAATCGTACAAGGCGCAATCTTTCCATATTAATAACATTGCCGTGAAACACATTTACGACAGTGTAAAAAAGTTTCAAACACAGGCCCGTCCAAAAGTACTGGAACGGCGAGTCCAATTCTTTTGTTTTCGCGATGAACCGAAGACATTTGATTTGAGGAAAAAAGATGAGACGACGGATCAGAATTTCAGCTTTCGTACCGTGATATTTACATCTAGACGTGTTAAACGGCTTAGAACACGCCGCCGTTTGGATCGGACCACACAATTTTTAGGTGAGCAAAAGTATAGGAACAGATCAGTCTTGAAGTAAGTCCAATTAAATAACACTTGATACTTGGTTGTTCACGTTGTGTTGCTCTTCCGGGCTTGTACTACAGCTTGAAGTGGCCTCGCTCTTCCGATACTTTCGCAGGGGACTGTAATGTTAATAATAAGGGGGAACTTACACCCTGATTTTATCAATCCTGACCTACTTTTCTTGCAACACAGTGTATTGAAATTGCAGTGGGTTTGATTAGTTATCATTACAAAATAAATGTATTGAAACGGAACATTTTATCGGCGTCGGAATCGTCCTGTGACGCCTGTATGGGATATGTCTCTGATCGTGACTTTAGCGTATCGTCTCACGTCTGCTTTCTATACATTTATTTAACAGTTACGGAAGGAGTCTCCAGGAGAAAGAAAGAAATTAGGGGAAAGAAAGAAAGAAAGGAAGGAAGGAAGAAAGAAAGAAGGAGAAAGAAAGAAAGGAAGAAAGAAAGACAGAAAGAAAGAAGGGAAGAAAGAAAGAGAAAAAAAGAAATTAGGGGAAAGAAGGAAGGAAGGAAGAAAGAAAAATTAGCAGAAAGAAAGAAAGAAAAAGAAAGAAATTAGGGGAAAGAAAGAAAGAAAGAAAGAAAGAAAGAAATTAAGGGAAAGGAAGAAAGAAAGAAAGAAAGAAATTAAGGGAAGGAAAGAAATAAAGAAATAGAAAGAAAGAAATTAGGGGAAAGGAAGAAAGAAAGAAAGCAATTAGGGGAAAGAAAGAAATTAGAAGAAAGAAAGAAAGAAAGAAAGAAAGAAAGAGAAAGAAAGAAATTAGGGGAAGAGAAAGAAAGAAATTAGGAGAAAGAAAGAAAGAAAGAAAGAAAGAAAGAAATTAGGGGAAGAGAAAGAAAGAAATTAGGAGAAAGAAAGAAAGAAAGAAATTAGGGGAAGAGAAAGAAAGAAATTAGGAGAAAGAAAGAAAGAAGGAAAGAAATTAGGGGAAGAGAAAGAAAGAAATTAGGAGAAAGAAAGAAAGAAGGAAAGAAATTAGGGGAAGAGAAAGAAAGAAATTAGGAGAAAGAAAGAAAGAAGGAAAGAAATTAGGGGAAGAGAAAGAAAGAAATTAGGAGAAAGAAAGCAAGAAAGAAAGAAGAAAAAAAATAGGAGAAAGAAAGAAATTAGAAGAAAGAAAGAACAGGAGAAAGAAAAAAGAAAGAAAGAAAAAGAAATTAGGAGAAAGAAAAAAATAAAGGAAGGAAGAAAGGAGGGAAGAAATAAGGAGAAAGAAAGAAAGAAAGAAGGGAAGAAAGAAAAAAAGAACCACCCAATTTTTAGGTGAGCAAAAGTATAGGAACAGTCATGTCTCAGAACGTGACGTTAGCGTATCGTCTTATGTCTACATTCTGTACATTTATTCAACAGGTATGGAAGGAGTCTCCAGGGCCAGAAGTAAAGCTGTAACTTTAAGCTTTCTGGCATCTTCAGGACAGAGGAATTCACGCTTCGTCGTTTCTCTGTAACATGACCGAGCGGTGTTTTTTTGTCTTATTAACATCAAGAGAGAGAGAAAAAGAGAGAGAGAGCCCTTGAGGGAATGAATGTTTATATCTGCTATAACGTAAGTGAGAACAGGAACTAACGCAGTGTGGGTTAACGGTTAAATTAAACGTTAAATAAACGAGTAATAATGAAATAAATAGATGAGCACTGAACGATAAATAAATGAATACTGAAAAATATACTCTCTCTCTCTCTCTCTCTCTATATATATATATATATAAATAATTGGATACATATTTTTGAACCTCATTTGAAACGAATTCATTTCTGAACACTGGATTCAAATCATTCTGAATATCTTAGATCTGAAGTAAAACTGAAATATGTCACCTACTGTGTTTTATACTTCAATTCTGTGAAGTGTTTACATTATTACGAAAAAAAAACAAAAAACACCTGCTTTTAAAATTGCATCTTTATTTCTCTCTTCGGCTTGTACAGTCTCGGGGAGCCGCGTGTCCTTTGTTTCTGTACGTCTCCGTGTTCTGCCGCTGGAGCAGGGAGAAGTTCTGGTGTAGGCGTATGACTGGGTGAGACACCTGGACAGTGTGTGTGAGAGGAGTGTGTGTGTGTGTGTTCTGCTGGTAAAAGCCCTTGTATAAGATCCCAGGTTGTAGCGTGATTATCTCCAGCGAAGGTTCGAGACGGTTCAGAGAGAGCGCGTGCCTCTGCGTCCTGTGAGTGTGAGCGTGTGTCGGCTCTGCGCGTACGTGTGAGTGATGCGTGTGTGTGTGTGAAGTGTGAAGGTGATGACGGTCAGAAGGATTCGGAAGGGGACCAGAGGACGAGGGTGACGCGTCTGTCCTCAGGCGTCTTTTCTCCATCAGAGGCTGTAAAGTTACACGTCTCTCCATCGTGACCTTTCGGGTGCAGACGGGTGCTGGACAGATCCTCTTCTCTTCCTCACGCTGGTTCTCCTTATCTGAAGGGCGAGTGTGAGGTTGGAGGACGCGTCTGGATTTGTGTAGCGATTCGTAATGAGACCTGATGAATGCTTTAGGGCGAGACGAACGGGGACGCCTGATCTGAGCTCCTTCCACTAGAAAGCTGACACCTAAATACTGAGGAACCTCCACTGGTGCCTGGAGAAACATGAGGAGAACATTCAAAGCATGCTCTTCATGGATGAGAAAGGGTGACAAGATATTCCTCGTCGAACACGAGATTGTTCGCGCTGGTAAATCGCTATGGTATACGAGGAATAAAACGGGAAAAGAACCGACTTCATAAGTTTACAGTTACTCCACTTCATCACGCCACTGTGTTGTTGATTATTTTCATTTAACAGCACACCTCCAAGTGTTCTGACTCGCATAGAAATGATCTGCTGCAGTTAAACTAGCGCATGTGTCTGTAATCACCTGCTTGTATATAAGCTGGAAGCCTCCGGTGTCGGTGTTGCGGTCGTAGCGTCGATCCAGCACCACGCGCAGTGTGTCCTCCTGCACGGCGGGGCAGAGTCGGGCAGTGACGGCCGTCGAGCAGGCCATGGTGGGGCTGACGTTCACCTCCAGCAGCCAGGGCTGGAGGTCACACCCCAGGAGAAAGTCTGCTCCGTACAGCTCGAAGCTGGCCTTGCGTGGCTCCACGCTGTCTTGAGCTGTCAGGAGAGTCTGGATCAAGGCTCTTCTCATACCTGGAAGCACCACGTCCTCCCACAGACCGCCCCGCCCCGAAGCCGCGAGCCAAGAGCGGAACTCGGCACTCGACCACATGGTCTCAGCAGGCAGCGATGGGTCACGACCAGCACTCGGCTGGAAATACTTCTGAATGGAGTTGTTGCAGAGATGGACAGAGCTGAGACACGAGAAGGGAGGACACAGAACGTTCGCATCAGGTCGACTGCGACGTGAACACTGACAACTCGACCACACCCGCCCGGTTAACTTTAGGACTTTTCCTTTTGAGGAAATAAAGGGGCGGAGCCAATTCCCAGAAGACTGAAAGGAAGACACTAGTCGGATCCGCTGCATGGCAACGTTGCGAATTGTGAATGTTGCGATAGTTATAGAAATGCGATTTAAACGATTGTAAAATAGATCAGCGGTGCCTCCGTATCTCTCAGCCCGAGAACACAAGAAAACCCGAATAGGGTTAGTTCCAGGTTTAATGTCTTAGCAAATACATTCAGACGTCGAACTGTTTAATAAAATAAACATTAAACCCGAGGAGTCAATTTTACTACTTCATAAAATGAACAAAATTCTTCCCTCTAGCAAAAAAAAAAAGAATCTCATACACTTTAAAGGAGTGTTTTGCAGGAAAAGGTCTTCGCAAGTAGAACTCTCTCGACTACAGTCAGATTTATTTAGTATCTCCTATTATATGATTACAATAAAGCAAATATAAGATATAAAATCTTATTTCTAGACATCTAGTCTTCTTCTATTCCCAGATAATTCTGCTCGTCTTTATCATTTATTTCTAAAAAGAAGCTAAATTATCTAGAATTTTTAAAGCTTGAAATGACTGCAAATGTCTAGAAATAGGTTTAATAACCATATATATATATTTTTTTGCTTTATTGTAATCTTTCATAACAGGAAAGACTACATAAATCTGAAAAATATTTACGATATTTAAAAATTTTTGCAGTGTTTAAATAAAACTCCACAGATATATCACCCATCTCATTTTCATAAAGGGTGCCAATAATTTTGGTGTTTGGACGCTTGGATGTGAAAAACCTTTAAAGTTAAACTTAATCTGCGACGCTTGATCCGAGATGCGTGTGGATTGTCGTTTGTGCATTAACGATTGCATTAAAAAAATAATAATAATAAAAATTGGATCAGACTAAAACAGCTGGAATTTTAGATTAGTAGCGTGGGGTAATTTTGGCACGGTTGAGAGATTCTGTGTGATTTAGGTGTGTCTTTCTCTCGCACCTGTCCAGTCTGTGTGTGGAGTAGAGCTGGGTGGAGAAACGCAGGTAACTGTCCCGGTAGAACCACACCGTGAGAGGGTTCCAGTCCGTCACCAGGAACCACTGGCGCAGGTCGAACTTAGTGCCGTGGATCAGCAGGGGGCGCTCCACGTACTTCTGCACCACCCACTTACTGTCTTTAATCAGAGCCGAGTCGCTGTTGACTAAACCCAGGATCTCATCTAGCCTGTCCATACACACTATACCTACAACACACACACACACACACACACACGACAAAACAAACACCTCACACTCTGCTCATTAGCATAGGGGAAATCCAGCACAGCTTTTTCTCCATACATGCTACTATACAGAACTGAAAGCCTCAGTGATGCTGATTTGTATCTGAAAAGATATAAAATATAGAAGTCTAATTCAGGCAATCCTACTTTACTGTACTCCCGACATCTGGATCTCATCTACTGACGAATTCACGTGCAAAATGACGTTTTTTAGCCTAATATAACAGACAGGGCCTGATTTACAAACATTTGAAATAATGTGCAGCAAAATGCGCATGCAAAAAAAAGTGGGCATGTTGCGAGTGATTGATAAATAATAATAATAATAATAATCGCATGAATTAAGCTGGGGTATCCCAGAATACTCGATAGCAGCAATGAGTTCTCCTGGAGACTCCTAGAGGAGATAAACTTCCAGGAGAGTGAAATTTGCCACATGCGCATAATTGTGTTTTAATAAAATGGCAATTAAAGGCTGTGAGATGCGAGAAGCTGCTCAAAATACATTATGCACACCAAATACGAGTGTATGTTTTTGCTCATAATTTTGTCTCCATCTGGCAGAAACGGACTTCTGCAAATATAATACCTCCCGTGCCCTTCGGTTGTACTCTTTAGCATGTGCGCATCTGTTCTCACAGTGACTTTCAGGCTGCAGGAAATCACACCAACTCTCTGACTCTCTCTCTCTCTCACACACACACACACACACACACACACACACTCTTCACTCACCCCTGCCTCTTGATTTAGCCCCTGGTTTAATAATCCAGATGTTATTGACTCCATCAATCTCCAGCTGTGAACAGACCTTGCGCATTCGTTCTAGCATGGACTGACAGCGCTCTGAATACTCGGTACATCCCTCCAACACCACGCCATCACTACGGAGATAAACGAGAGGAAAAACACACAAAACAGAAACGGCTAGCTCGTGTATCGTCAACATTACATAATTAGCTATACTGTTACACTTAGTTTGTTCGAATATATTTAAGTCAAGTGAATCTGGCAACGCTATAGCGGTTCTTTCTTGACAGTATGTTAAGAAGCTTGTGGAGATTCGGGCTGGTCTGCTTTAGGTCTGCAATTTTGTAATTCACAAAAATACGGTTGGCTTTCATTTTTACACAGAAGACACAACTTTATACTCATCACTGCGGTCAGATTCATGAGCACGGCTACACATACACACATACACAAAAGGAATATAAGCTCATGTTCATAGATTTTGGTGGGGATGGATGCCAATATTCAACGAAATTAAGTTGAGAGGCTATGCACTGGGGCAGCGGAAATCCTGCCCCGATGGAGCGCTGTTAGCACTTGTTGATGACGAGATGCAATGATGACTCTCCGGAAGCTAGATGGGGCAGTGAGCGCACTGACTGCGAGCAAATCAACAGAACATCGGCTTATATCCATCAAATCGAATATATCCATCTAACCTAACCCTAAACCTACAACTATATTGGTGTTTAATAAATCTAGACAAAATACGATAAACACTAAACCTATGTGAAATCGAGAACCTACTTTTCTGTAGTAGTTGTAGTATTAGTAGTGTTAGAGTAATTTTGTAGACGTTACTAAGTAGAAAATTATAGGAAGTCCTCCACTGATCTCACGCACTCGCATTGGACCATTTCTTAAGTGGTATACATGATCGCTTAGGGCCTCCAGACCACCAGGGGGCACCATAATTTATCAAATAAATATGCAAAAGATTTTTTTTTTAAAAAACACCCCTATAATTTGGCAAAATGTATCAGGCATAACCCTTGTGGTGTTAAAAGAACAGAAACTGCCGTTTACGTAACGAAATCAAGTAACGAATGTGACAAGGTGAAGAAGCGCAGAGCAGGAAAGGTCGTATCTATCCGAGGTGGAAAACCATGAAAAGAAAAAAGGAGAGGAGGAGAGACAGATCCAAAACACCAGCAAGAAATGAATGTTTGGATTTAGTCAATTTATTGCTTTCTCTTGTTGATGCAACTGAAATGGTTAGAAAAAGTTAGTCACCAACTACCTAACTAGCTAGTATTAGAGTAAAAAGTGTAAAGGAGAACACACTTTAGTACTAGCTAGGACAACAGTAGCCTTTTGTCTCATCCAAGATAATGAAGTATTAATTGCGTTCAGTCTAGTATGTGAAATAATACATACAGTAATTGGTGTGGGTGGGGTTTAATTTGTCAATTAGGGCCCCCAGATGTTCAGTCTAGTCTAGTGTTACTTCCTGCATATAATCTGTTTAGAAACATGTTAAAGGGTGCCGTAAAGATATAGAAAATATCAGCTATCAGCTGATATTGAATAATACATCTCTTAAACTACAAGCGCAGTTAGGGTAATTTGATAATAATGTCGACTGTAATATTGTACTCACTGAATGACCAGGTAGTAGCTGTGGATAAAGTTTGTCCACTGTTTCTCTGAGAGAGTGGGTGGGGTTTCCAGAGCGATGTCTATGTCGCAGTGTTCCAGGCTGTTAAGATACTCCTGGGACACACGTAGTGCCGTCTCGATCAGGCCGACTCCAATCCTCTGCTTGGCTTGCGGTTTATGCCGCTTGTCCAGACCTAGACACGGGGACGAGGTGCGAGTTTAGACTGCTCTGCTGGTCACTGTGTGATCTGCCGAACCACATCAGCTGATCGGGGTATGAGGAGTCATTGTGGAACTGGACTGGTGGGAAAACTTTGGTTGGACTTCCGGACGTCCCGGACTTCTGGAGACATATTGAACTAGCCAGAAAACACCTTAAGATACTTAAGAACGTAGCCTGCTAGCATTCAACGCAGAGTGGCTTGAGTGACACAAGACTAGCGTGATTGCAAAGGGAAATTCACAGGAAGTTAGGTTTATAGGAAAGAGGCGGAGTTTCAGGTGTGGTTTCTCAATTTCCTACCTTAGCACCACTAAGTGGATTGAAAGTCTTAAACTAAGCCGTGTTATAGAGTAATGCTGCTCCAGTTAGCTAGCGATAAGCTAGTGATGTCTGATTAGCTAGGCTAATGTAGAATTAGCCATTTACTAGCTAAACTGTGATACCGAACATGACTAGCCTAACACTAGCTAACATAAGCTAGATTTCACAGTCGTGTTTCGGCTAACACAATGCTAGGTATTTATTAGCTACATCTCATGTCTTGTTTGCACTGATTCTCAGGCATTTCCTGTGTCTGCACATATCGTGCAGTGTAGAAATATGCTAAAGGGGTCCATTCTTAAACTCTCATCTGGATACTATAGATTTGGACCAAAGAGGTGCTTCTGTAGTCATAAAGATTGTCCTGTGTCCTGTAAACACACTCAGTACTGTTCGACTTTACTCGTCTACACCTCCATCCATCCATCCTCTATACCGCTTTATCCTTTTCAGGGTCACGGGGAAACCTGGAGCCTATCCCAGGGAGCATCGGGTACAAGGCGGGGTACACCCTGGACAGGGTGCCAATCCATCACAGGGCACACAATCACATACACACTCACACACCCATTCATACACTACGGACACTTTGGACACGCCAATCAGCCTACCGTGCATGTCTTTGGACTGGGAGAGGAAACCGGAGTACCCGGAGGAAACCCCCGCAGCACGGGGAGAACATGCAAACTCCACACACACAGGGCAGCGGTGGGAATCGAACCCCCGACCCTGGAGGTGTGAGGAGAACGTGTCTGTAGTGTATGAATGGGTGTGTGAGTGTGTATGTGATTGTGTGCCCTGCGGGGGTGACTGGCACCCTGTCCAGGGTGTACCCCGCCTTGCGCCCGATGCTGCCTGGGATAGGCTCCAGGTTCCCCGTGACCCCGAAAAGGAGTAAGCGGTAGAAGATGGATGGATGGATGGATGTATTGTATTGCAAGTTCGCCTATGGCCTGACAAACCCACGCTCTGGTTATGTGTCTTACCCTGAGGCTGTTTAACGTGATAGATGTCGTCCTCCTCTTGTCCTCCAGCTCTCTCTACGACATACCGTAGCAGGCTTGTGCACGCAGTCCGTCTAAAGTCATCTGTAGGGTGTTGAAACAGAGCTTAATGACTTGCACCAGTCCTGCACCCTGTACTATGAACCACATGAGCTTTAACTGACCAGTGAACGCTTGCTTTTCATCCTCCGCCCCCAGGCGGTAGCAGCGTGGAAAGAACGTGTCGGGGTCTGTCGAGTCGAACCACTGCAGATTTCTCAAATTCATGCACAAGCCCACCTGAGACAGAGAAACCGAATCTGACTTTACAGACATGTACGGTATAAATACTGTATATGAGGTCGAGCAGTGAGTGTTATTCCTGAGAAGAACTTGACAGAGACCTTGGTGGTGAAGGATCCTGCTTTTGCGTAGTGATTAATCATCTGGTCTTTATGTAATGACATATGGTCGAGTGCGTCACTCTTTGTAGTCCAGTAGAAATATGTCAATTCGTTGTGCAATAGACGAGACTAGGGGGGTTAATCAAACAGAAAAGACTTACACGTATGTATGTGTGATTATTTCAGACACATATACGAGAAGAACAGAAAACCTCTTTACTCCAAACTCAATTATTATCTCTTCATAGAAGTCTTAGAGCAGGATTTGAACGTGTACTTGTGTGGCTCTGATGACGTATGGACCTTGTGGAAACCTTGTACGGTGCTTTCACTGTTTTTTTTTTCGCCACTGCAGTGGAGCTTCAAAATATGATTGAGCTTTTCAGAAAAGCGCAGTGTCGTGCTGTTTGTCTGGATGAATGAGTGTGTGGATGGGTGTGTTTAGAAGAAGAAGGCGGTTGCAGCTCGCAAACCCAAGAATTCTACTGAACTAGAGGCCATTGCTCATGAGGACTGGGCTAAGATTCCTCCGTGCCGTCTGTGAGGAAGCTGAAGCTCGGGCGTCACTGGCCCTTCCAACAGGACAACGATCCCAAGCATACCTCAGATTCTACCCAGGCT
This sequence comes from Ictalurus furcatus, assembly GCF_023375685.1. Lineage (NCBI taxonomy): Eukaryota > Metazoa > Chordata > Actinopteri > Siluriformes > Ictaluridae > Ictalurus > Ictalurus furcatus. Next base: position 3,224,513 of record NC_071265.1, on the reverse strand, counting down.
TAATTGCAGAAGAAGTCCGGGAAGATTCTACAGGGCCATCACAGTCACCTGACTTGAACCCCATGGAAAATCTCTGGTGGGATTTGAAGAAGGCGGTCGCAGCACGCAAACCCAAGAACATTACCGACCTGGACGCCGTTGCTCATGAGGAACGGCAGAAGATTCCTCAGGAACGCTACCAGAAGCTCTGCATCTCAGGTCATAACAGCAAAAGCGTGCTCTACTAAGTACTAAAGATGCTTACCATGAAGGGGGTGAATAATTTTGAGACTGGAGAAATCATTATACATTGCATTTTCAGTTGAATTTGTGGAAACCGCTTCAAGCATTCTAGGTGTCGAACTATTTCAACTGCTTTTGTTTGATTTGTTCAGCGCAAACAGCTGAACGTCTGTCAATGTTGACAGTAAACCTGATTTGCACTGGGGGTCGAATCAGTTTGATTGCAACTGTACGTCACATACTTTAATTTATTGCCAGAGATTGAACATCTGCCCTTAGACTTCGATTATAAGTGAGTTTGGTGTAAACATGTTTTCTGTTCCTTTCTAAAGTACAGGGAAACACACACACACACACACATTACAGGTTCAATAAATAGAGATTAGGATAAAAAAACAACAACACAGGTGTACTCCTTTACTGTGTTGTTTGAGAGGTGAGGTGAATAAGTGCAGGGTGTTAATGAAGGGCTGAAAGCCTCCGAAGCTCACCATGAGGTTGTACGTGTCATCAGGGTCGTACTCCTTGTCTCCTCGGTCTGTACGTGCACAAAGACAAAGAGGACGTAGCGATGACATACTCTCTACGGGGAGGCTGAGACTGATCTGTGTCTCTGATATCTTAGCTGAACTGTGCGGTGTCAAGTTCACCGTCTTGAACCGGCATTACAGAGGCGCATTAATTAATAAAAAGTGCATCCGATGGCCCTGAGCATAGCATAGCATTTGCATACTATAACACTTTACATGCACAGCTGCAGATTTTCTGTCGTATCTGTCTAACCAGACAATCCGTTACCATCATCGTTGCTGCTGTCAGTCTCCTCCGTGACCTCGGCGTCCCGGTCTCCATGGTGATGACTCTGTGTGGAGCGGCGAGGCATCCGACGCTCCACCCAGCCTCTGGCTCTGAGAGCGGCGCGAATCACAGGGTACGGCCCCTGCACCGAGAACACCTTCTTTTCCTGCGTCATCAGAACGAAACGTGACCTTCACGACACTTCACGGTCTTATCACACACCTCATTCATACTATTCACTCAGAAACTATTAGAGGTGTGATCTGGAACGTCTCTCTTGAAGTTAATAAGACAAAAAAGACGCATGCCCGTCATGCTACAGAGCTCTTACACTGGAGACTCCTTCCAGAAATGTTACATGAACATCTCCTTACAGGAAACTTCAACATATCAGTCATTACACATTGTTTTTTTTTTTGTTTTTTTTTAAAAATCTGTTTATTTAGAGCGTCCCTGTGAACGAGCTGCTACTATAGAAACTACAACGTATTAGAACGAGCGCATGAATATACTGTAATATCCATCCATAATATGTAGCGCTTATCCTACACAGGGTCGCGGGGACACCCAAAACATCGCAGGGCACAATCGCACACACACACACACACTCATACACCCATTCACACAATTTAGAGACAGCCAATCAGCCTACGACGTATGTCTTTGGACCGCGGGAGGAAACCAGAGCACCCGCAGGAAACCCTCGGAGCACCTCTATGCCACCCCCCCCCCCGCCCGCCCGCCATAATGTAATATATACAGCATAATTAATCATACATAATACAAACTATTGTTAAATTAATCAACACCTTCTGACCAATCGGAATCCAGAATCCAGCAAAGTTTAGTATTTAAAATCTTTACACATGTTACAGTGGTGATTTGCGAAACACTGTAGAGAAGACTGTGAGGAAAATTTACATCGGCTGGTTAATTTAAAACACGGGAAAATGTCAGGAATGCTGCCCGTTAAGGGAACAGTCGGAATGTGATTATAAACATAAGGCACTGACCTTTACAGCCTTGGCCACTAGAGCTTTGGCTGCTCTCAGTCTGTCAATGTGTATCACAGGAAAGCTTACACGACTGCCCCGTACTCTGGCCTGCTGAGGGGACCCTATCTCAAACACACACACACACACACACACACACGTTTATTAAACGCACACATGTGTATGCATTGTGTACAGTGTGCCTGCAGGTGTGTGTGTTTTACCTGGTGTATGCTGCTGCATGCTCGAGTGCTGAGGGTCGTCCGTATCAGTCTTCAATTCTGTAGAAGCAAACATCACGTCAGAGTACAAAGGATATATTGCCTATGATACGTATAACGTACGGAAAAGTCACGTGAACGGGATATGAAGTCCACCATGAACATACTGTACAACAGCCATTCGGTCGTCCTGAGTAACTGCCTGGTCAGGGTTTCAGTGGTTTAAATGAAGCTACGAGTTTGTATACAGTACATTGTGGGAAATATATATACTGCCAACTGAATTCGTTAGAAAATATCACGTGCAGTTACATAAAAAATAAATAAACAAATCGTGCAATCCGTTGTACGCCAAACTCGTAAAGCTCTCATCGAAACGTTTTCCAGTGCTTCGGCTAGGAACGACATGGCCGCCCTGTATAAGAAACACTATATTGCCAAAAGTATGTGGACACCATGTGACCATTACACCCATATGTGGTTCTTACCCAAACTGTTCCCACAAGGTTCTAAGCACACAATTGTATAGAATGTCTGCGTATACTGTAGCTTTACACGTTCCCTTCACTGGAACCAAGAAGCCCAAACCTGTTCCGACATGACGATGCTCATGTAGACATGGTTTGAAGACAAGGTTGGAGTGGAAGAACTCGAGCGTCCCGCACAGAGTCCTGACCTCAACCCCATTGAACACCTTTGGGATGAACTGGAACACCGACTGCACCCCAGACCTCCTCATCATCCCAACATCACTACTTGACCTCACTAATGCTCTTGTGGAAAGCGTGGATGAACACAAAATCAATACAGCCACGCTCCAAAATCTAGAGGAAAACCTTCGCAGAAGAGTGGAGCGGTAAAGGAGGAACAACTCAATATTAATACCTATGGTTTTGGAATGAGATGTTTAATGTTCAGGTGTCTACATAATTTTGGCCATACTGTATAGCAGTGGTCACCAACCCTAAAGTCTTCCTGAAGACTTTAGCTCCAACCGTAATTGTGCACACATGACCATCTAATCATTGCCTTAAGAAGTTCTCAATGAAGATCTTCTTTTGGTTGGAGATGAAACCTGCAGGAAGGTAGATCTCAAGGAAGAGGGTTGGTCACCACGGCTGTATGGTGTAGTTGGCACGTAATTTCAGGCCAAGTGGATGTTGGAGTCTCCTTGCACTTTTCCATGTCAGAGGTGAGGGTTTTTCAGAGTTCCAAGAACAATGGATTGTGCAAGGACTGAGGAAACAGTCTCTACCCATTCATTTTCCATACCACGTATCCTACACAGTGTCGCAAGGAACCTGGACTCTATCTCAGGGAACTCAGGGCACGAGTCAAAGGACACCCTGGACGGGGTGTCGACCGATCGCAGGGCACAATCACATACACACACACCCATTCACACGCTACAGACAATTTAGTAATGCCAATCAGCACACGATGTATGTCTTTGGACTGCGGGAGGAAACCGGAGTGCCCGGAGAAAGCACGGGGAGAACGTGCAAACTCCAAACCCTGGAAGTACAGGCAAACGTGCTAACCACTAAACCACAATCTCTAGTCGAGACCAATTATAAACTGCAGGGATGAAACTGAGGTTGAGGAACTCAGAAAGAAAGAAAGAACGCAAGAAAGCTTAGGCCACGCCCACTTCGGATTTAACTCCGAGTACTGATATTTGGAGCACTAAATCGATACAGATACAGATAATGTCATGGTGTTACATTACAGGCTCATTAACATGCATCCAAAAACATCTGATCTCCATCTAAAGTGGTTTACGTGTACACTTATCAGACGCACCTTATTCACAGCACAACACTCCAAAGGTGTGAGGTGGAGGTTAGTACATCAACAGAAGAGAAAAAATCAAATGATTTTATAGTAAAATAAGTTCTCATTTAAGTGCTTGGTGAAGAGGCTTGGTTTGAGTAATCAGATCACACTGAGTTTCCAAAACACACCTGACCCCATTCACACCTGTACCTGTGATTGGATGTCACTGGAGACAATAAGGCAAATCTCACACAGTGGCAGCATCAGTGTGGAACAGGGGAATGAGACACTGCATGTGCAACAATACAATATTAATCATCCAACGCAACAGAGAAAAGAAGAGGTGCAGTGGAGAGATGTTTGTCTGGATCTACATTCAAAACAAACCATCTCTACTTTCCACTGATCTCCAGCTGTGAACGACCACAGTCACTCACAGGCGTTTAATGAAGGTTCGTATCAAAGGTCACGTGGTTCCTGTTATGCAGAAAGAGCTCATAGACACATCTTACTCACTTTTCATTCCCGGCTCTTCACCTGCTCTTCAGCCCAGCGCTTTTCAGCTCAGCTCACAGCACTCCTGGATCCGCTTCTACACCCCTGTCTGCTCCCAGGCGCGCTGTTGAGAGTTCCCATGGCAACGGTTTCCCAGCAACGGGGACGCCACTCGATCTAAACAACAATGAATCTGAAACGTTTGTCTATAATATTACACTTTTACAGCTTTTATAGTGAACTGTACATGCTGTCAAAGCCATTAATTCAGGTTACATTTCAAGGAGTCAGGATTCAGCCTCCGGCGATTCTTAAGTCCGATTCATTTAGTTCAGTCCACTACGAGGAATTTGAATCATTTTCTGAATGATTCTTTAACTTTATAGTACACATTTAAATATTTATTTATTTATTTTTTGGAGGGGGTGCATTTTATAGTGCACTATAAACCTTGTAACAGTCATCATTCCAAGCTAAATCTGGGGTACTGAGTCATTTCGGATTGAGTCCCCAGTGACGCAAAAAATGATTCTTATTACTGATTCGATTACCATTTGGTTCACTGTGCTATGACGATTTGAATCATTCACTTAGAGATTGTTTATAGTACACAGTTACATTTTTTCTTTGTTTTTATACACTTTATATTAGTATAAAGGTTGTAAAAGACATTGTTTCATGCTAAATATGGATTATTGAGTCATTTCGGATTCAACCCCCAAAGCGATACGCAAAATGATTCTTATTACTGATTCGATTCATTTAGTTCACTGCTCTATAATTATTTGAATCATTTATTCAGGGATGTTTATAGTGTTTATTTATTTATTACACTTTGCGTTGTTTTCATTAAAACATATATTTATATAGTAATATAAAGGTTGTAAAAGTCATTATTTCATGTCACATATAATTCGGATTCAGTTCCTAGCGATTCCCAAAATGATTCTTATTACTGATTCGATTCATTTAGTTCACTGCTCTATAAGGATTTGAATCATTTATTCAAGGATGTTTATAGTATATATTTATTTATTACACTTTGCGTTGTTTTCATTAAAACATATATTTATATAGTAATATAAAGGTTGTAAAAGTCATTATTTCATGTCACATATAATTCGGATTCAGTTCCTAGCGATTCCCAAAATGATTCTTATTACTGATTCGATTCATTTAGTTCACTGCTCTATAAGGATTTGATTCATTTATTCAAGGATGTTTATAGTATATATTTATTTATTACACTTTGCGTTGTTTTCATTAAAACATATATTTATATAGTAATATAAAGGTTGTAAAAGTCATTATTTCATGTCACATATAATTCGGATTCAGTTCCTAGCGATTCTCAAAATGATTCTTATTACTGATTCGATTCATTTAGTTCAGTCCAGGATTTGAATCCTTTACTTAATGATTTAAAGAAAAAAAAAAGGTTTATTATCTTTCTTTTATAGTACACTTTTGTGGCTTTCGTACATCTTAATCGTACAATATAAAGGGTGCAAAATCTATCTCTTGTTATCTCTTGCAAAATGATTCTCATTGGTGATTCGAGTCATTTGATTCAGCACACTATAAAGACTTGAATCTGATACTGGATGATTCATTAAGTGTATGCTTGATTGATCAAATTGCCTTTATCTTAAAGAATGAACAGCATTTTCACAGAATTGGGGTAATAAGCCCTCACTGTAAATGCCAGAAATACAGTTTCAAATGACCCATCTATTATTAGCCAAACATGTACAACCACTGTTTATTTTATTTCTTATAAAATACTAAAGCCTGTGTGGTGAGAAGGTCAACATTAAAAATGAGTGATAATACGGATGGTTTGTGATCAAGTTTTTATACCTGTTCAAAAATACATGTAAATAAACAGACACATTAACTATTTATTTAAGTTTCCACATTTTATTACTACTCTTTTGCAGTGATAGTAAAGTGCTAAAAAAAAGAAAAGAAAAAAAACCCCTAAACATTGCTATACTGCACTAATAAACTATATGACCTCTAAAATCATTTCAGTATAGGCCTAATGGTTCAAAAGTTACTGAAACACTGTGCATATGTAATATTTATATACAGAAGAGTTAATAAGTGGTGGCAACATCTCTATTAAAACCTTAATCTGTTATTTAAAACTAACCTGGTTTACTTATTAAAATATATGTAAAACATTCAGGAGACATGAAAGAAGTTAGCAGCAGTAAAATGCTTATGATTAATTACAATTTCTTTATTATTATTAATAATAATAATAATAATAATAATAATAATTCATTTTTTTAAAGCATGGTTAAGATTTCAGCTCAGTTTAAATGATATGCATTATAAAGACCTAAACCTGTGATCACAAATAAACAACTGAGTCACCTGCTGTCAAATTTGCACTAGATGGCGCCAGTGAGTGGCAGTGCTACATGGTGATCTGAGATAAGTTAAGGTGTACCTTTATTGATCTACACTGATTTTCATTGAATCTTTACGGATGATTCTTAACAACTAGAGTACGTATGTTCAATTTACACAAATTTACTCACACAACAGCATGAGGATTTAAACTCGGTTTAATTTAATACGATTTTAAATTTAGAGCTCACATAGAAAATTACGACAGCTATAATTTGCTATACAATTCTACACTACTACTACTACTACTAATAATAATAATCAATAAGCCCTGTACTGACTGAATACATCCATCTGCACAACAAGGCAACAGATTAAATGCACTGGAACATCTGCAGGAGCTACAACAACAATGACGGCCACGGACAGCGTCGACGTCACTATCCTCTGGGACATGGCCGTCCATACTGACAGAGAGATCAAAGCAAACAGGCCTCGATATGTCAATTCCGACCGACCATAACATCTGAGAAGCTTTCTGACAGTCTAAAACAGGATTATGGCAGATTCTGCAAGGCGTACGTGAACTTATGACCTCGACCGTATCTATCGATCGATCGATCTGAGTAACTGGCACAGGAATTACCTTTGGTATCAATAACCTTTGGCGTGCCTTTTTTTGTCACTTCACTGCATATTGCTGATCTTAGACAATTTTAGGAAAGTAGTCTAATAGACTTTATGATTCTTCGCACGAGAAAAATAAGAGGATAAATACACTTATGTTCAAACGTGCAGCAACACAAAACAGTGCTTTATTGGGTTGATGTCAGTCCTTTACACCATACAAAACATTTCACCCTTATAACAATTATAAGGGTATCATTATGCATTCTTGCCTGTGGTAATCACACACACACACACACATGCACTAGATACAGCTGATGGATGTTAGGTGTGGGAGAATTCCTGTAATGAAACATTGAATCAGAGCAGAAACTCGTATTTAAATCACTGACGGTTGGTTTATTTGCTCTGAAAGCTCACACTCGTACACATACACAAATACCTAGACCTGTACGTTTCCATATTCAAATCCTGACCTGCGTGTGTAGACACGAGACCTGCACGGAGCACCTGAAGATGCATTTAAACACTTCTTTGCTGATTGTAAAACTTTGGTCAGATTTAAAGCTTTCAACAAGAGCGCTTCCACGAGTCATGAGTAACACCGCGCGGATGTTTTAACCGTAGGCTGAACGGATCTACATCGGATCTAAGAAAACATGCGTGTAACGATTCAGAAAACAGGGTGTTAACCCATCTCGGGTCACAGTGTAATCGGTATGAGGTGTCCTCGCTGCATTTTGTTCTGAAATGTGGAGGGATTTTGAGCGTAGAGTTAGCAAATACGCAAAACGTGGTTAACGAACATCCATGCAAATGGGATGAGGACATTAAGGACCTCCTAATGATTTACATCCTCGATCCATCCATCCATATTCTGTACTGCTTATACTACACATTGTCACGGCGGAGCCCGGAGCCCATCTCATGTAACACAGGGCACAAGGCGGGGGACTCCCTGGACGGGGTGCCAAAAAATCACAGGGCACAAGTACACACCCATTCACACACTCCATCCATCCATCCATCCGTCTTCTATACCGCTTTATCCTTTTCAGGGTCACGGGGAACATGGAGTCTATCCCAGGGAGCATCGGGCACAAGGCGGGGTACACCCTGGACAGGGTGCCAATCCATCGCAGGGCACACTCACACACCCATTCATACACTACGGACACTTTAGACACGCCAATCAGCCTACCGTGCATGTCTTTGGACTGGAGGAGGAAACCGGAGTACCCGGAGGAAACCCCCGCAGCACGTGGAGAACGTGCAAACGCCGCACACGCGGGGCGGAGGCGGGATTTGAACCCGTGCTCACCACTAAGCCACCATACCTCCAATGACTTAGCCCAAACGCTGTTACCTGAACACATTCACCTCTAGGAGATACTCCAGTATGGAATATTCCAGAAGCTACAGTACATCATGGCAGTTTCCTGAAGATCACATGAAGATGAAAAGTACTATAAGGTGGGTTTTTTTTTTCTTTCCATTTTTTATTATTTTTTACACGCATTCCTTTTCATATCTTCATATCATATCTTCATATCATATCTTCATATCATATCTTCATATCACGCTCTTACTGCAAACATATTTTGATGTTTGATAGAGAAATGACTGACGTGACCAAAATCGTCCTTTCTACCTGTGTGGTGTCTTTGCTTATTAACCGCGCGCGCTCTGAGTATTTTAGTTCGAACAATGTGATTGGCTGGGCGGAATTAATGACGTCACAGGTCGCTCACTCTTGCCAAGCGGATGGGATGGGATGGGATGGGATGTGAGCGCGCGCAGCCTCCGGATCCAGAAGCCAGCACTCTCAGCAGGGTTAAACACCTTTGTGTTATTATCATTATTATTATTATTATTCCAAAAAAAAACAAAACAAAAAAAAACAACCTGATCCTTACAGCTTCAGTGTGGGGTTTTTTATTTCTCCATGATGGCTGTCCCGGATGAGAAGCTGTTCCATGCAGGGAACTGACAGGAAGACTTCCCGTGCTTCATCCCTCTTCTCCTAGAGCTGCCTCGCCTCTGGAATTTCAAATGCCCGCAGAAAACAGCGACCAGGAGAGCATGCTGAGCTACCAGGTACTCAAACACGCTGGAATTCCTTCATTCCAGTGATCATTTAGGAATGGGATACTTTTCCAACCAGATGTTATTTAAATCCTGAGGTGCATGTAAGTGTGTGTGTGTGTGTGTGTGTGTGCGTGTGTGTGTGGGTGTGTCTACACTGGTTATATTAATCCTCCATAGAACTGTTTGGTTAAAACATATTTGCAATGCACAAATGCGTACAACTCCGAATATGAGCAGAGGCGTCACATCTGCACATCCGGGCGCTTCGTTACAGCGCGAGCGGACCGGATCGATGCGCCAGTGCGCGCGCGTCCTCTTATCTTCTCCGCGTTTATTCCAGACCTGACATATAATCATGTCTCGTTTATAAACCGACGTGTGTGTGTGTGTGTGTGTGTGTGTGTCAGCATGGTTATGCAGGCCTATGTTATATATAATTAATAAATAAATAAATAAAAACACGCAATGCTGTTGTTTTTATGAGTGCACGTGCGAGCGGCAGGATGCGCGCGCACCGTCCGGTCATCTCTCGTGCATGATGTGAGCCCGGTATTAATTGATTAGACTGCACGTTAATCCCAAGGGCATGATGTAGGTGTGTGTGTGTGTGTGTATGCGTGTAATTTTGGTCTAAGAGAAAGAAACCGCGCGGGGGAGAAAAAAAAAAAAAAAGCGTTTCTAAGCAACAGAGAGAGGATGTAGAGCGTTATGTGCATGCAAGAATTGCTTTGGGGATGATCGAACATGGTAATAAATGCAGATGTGTGGGTCAGTTCGCCTCATATGACCTTGAAGCGATGCTGAACGTTCTGGACGCTGCTGGAGAGGTGTTCATGCGCGTTAACAAGGCGTCCCGGAAACGCAGGAATCCGGTATTATGATTATAAATGAGAAGGCGAGATGAGAACATGACAGTGTACTATATTCCCAGGTTAAGTTCAGATCACAGCTACACACAAGGACAATCGTTATATACCTGATTATAGGCTACAGCGATGAATGTACGGACGGACTCCAGATCGTTCCTTCATTCATTCATTCATTCGTCTTTATCCTGGTCAGGGTCACGTGGATCCGGAGCCTATCCCCACACATGTTCACACTTTAGTAGTTCACACGGCAGTTTAGTGTAGCCACGGTGGCTTAGTGGTTAGCACGTTCTCCTCACACCTCCAGGGTCGGGGGTTAAGATTCCCACCGTGGCCCTGTGTGTGTGTGCGGAGTTTGCATGTTCTCCCCGTGCTGCGGGGGTTTCCTCCGGGTACTCCGGTTTCCTCCCCCAGTCCAAAGACATGCACGGTAGGCTGATTGGCGTGTCTAAAGTGTCCGTAGTGTATGAACGGGTGCGTGAGTGTGTGTGTGATTGTGCCCTGCGATGGACTGGCACCCTGTGTACCCTGCCTTGTTCCCGATGCTCCCTGGGATAGTCTCCAGGTTCCTCGTGACCCTGAAAAGGATAAAGCGGTATAGAAGATCGATGGATGGATGAAACTGTACACGGGGAGTAAGCCGAGCTCTGATCAAACCCGAGACCCTGGAGCTGTGAAGGGGAAATGTAGCTTTCTTTCACAGATTAACTTCAGAATGAACCGTTTATAGCTGCTATGATATAAGCGAGAGCGGGAACTTGGTTCATGGACGTCCCACAACATTAAATGTAACTATAAACAAATATGATATGTTGTTCGGGGGCACGGTGGCTTAGTGGTTAGCACCTCCAGGGTTGAGGGTTCGAATCCCGCCTCCTCCTCGTGTGCACGGAGTTCGCATGTTCTCCCCGTGCTTCGCGGGTTTCCTCCGGGTGCTCCGGTTTCCTCTCCCGGTCCAAACACACGCATGTTGTAGGCTGATCGGCATTTTCAAGTTGCGTGACCGTGTGTAGGATAAGCGGTACAGAAGATGGATCTGTTGTTCCTGAATAAGTAAAATGGAGTAAAACACTTTGAGATGTGCTGTTACAGGAAAACCATCAAGTATGTGTCGCTAACAGTAACTCCGCTCCCTCGCACCACCCTGTCGTCGATTTATTTCCTTAGAACAGCTTGACACCGAGTGCGTCATTTATTGTGTACGTTGTCATGGCGATGACGCGGACCGGACGGGTCGCTGAGGGCGATCAGTAAGCTGAGAGTTCTGCTGTTCACAATTACTCACTAATGGATATGAGTGGAATGTGATCCTGCATTTCAGAGAGCACTTAAACTGTACGAGTATGACGGAGGGGCATTAGGAAACAGACAGACAGACTACAGCAAAGTTCGTGGACACTTGACCGTCACAACTATATGTCCTTTTTGAATATCTCATTCCAGATTGATTAGCCCTTTGCTGTTATAAGGCGCTCCACTCTTCTGGGAGGGCTTTCGACTGGATTTTGGAGCATGGCGGTGGGGATTTGTGATCGTTCAGCTATAAGAGCATTAGTGAGGTCAGGTACTTATATTGGGAGGATGAGGAGGTCTGGGGTGCAGATCATCCCAAAGGGGTTGAGGTCAGGGCTCTGTGCAGGACGCTCGAGTTCTTCCAGTCCAACATTAATACACCTCCTGGGGCATCGTCATGCTGGAACATGTATACCTGTGATCCTGGCAGGTGTACTTGCTGTAGCTGCTGTGGATTTCCTGTGGGGATGCAGTACTGCGATACACGACGATAGCTCCGATTGCGTATTTCGGAAATTCACGTACCGCACGCTGTTCACGTACTGCGCTGTTATAGGGCGGGGCTTAGCCTGAGTACTGTGCATAGCCATTTGGATTAAATCCATTCAATTCAATCGACCAGCCTTTTGGGCTGACTACTATAAGAACTAAATAATAAGTATAAATATATATTTTGATAATGGTGGGTTGCCACCACACTAACAAACAAACAAACATAAATAATAAATGCAGACCACCTGGCTATGGTCACGTAATGGGTTTTAGGAGACGGGTGCAATTGCAGGTATGGCAGCTTTAATGAGAAAACACCAATCCGGAACGCAGGGCGAAGATCAAAAACGAAGACAGCAAACATACTGGACCAGGTGATGCGGATAATCAGAGTCGAGGGCAAAACAGAATCAAAACCAGAGGATCAACAACAGAGACCGGCTTGGTGTAGACAGGGACAAAGGTAACTGAGCGTATACTTCGCGTCCGAACAAAGACACACAAGGGTTTTTAAATAATACACGTAATCAAGAGGATAACACAAAACAGCTGATTACAATGATGACACGTCAGGGAAACAACCAATGACAATACAGGGGTGGAGATGAGAACATGAACCATAACAAAACAGACGTGTGTCAAAAGTAAACAAAGTCAATGTCAGTGACGACGTTCACACGGACAGCAGCAATCTCATTATTGACCTTATTCTGAATAAGACGTATAATATTCTGATTAAGGTGTTTACATGAGTCGCTTTTAGAATACTCCTTTCATGTTCCTGTTTATACGTTATAGAACGTAGACCGATTAACGTCACACGTCATTACGTCACCACGTCACGCCGTCCGACGTTCCCTCCAGAATTTCACGTATCGACGTACAGTCGGTCTTCGTTATGGGACCGTATACAGTTTTGGGTGTTTTTATTTTTCATTTTACGAAAGCTTCAAGTGCGGTTAATTATTAGTCGTGCTGTACGTGCAAATAGACGACTGCTTGAAGCCGTGGGCTGCGTCTCAAACCGCGTACTTAACCAAATATGTGTATTTCTCCTACTATATAGCAGGTAAGTACGCGGTTTGGGACGCAGCCGTGCTCTCTTGTTCGCCGTCAAACGGTCGAGCGCTGCCGTGTGTGTACGTGTCCTGTCGCACAATGCGGTGAAAACTCTCACACGACGTTAATAGCGTGATTAAGGTGTGTACATGTCTGTAATGCACGTCCATAATGCGACTAAAACAGGAATACTCCACACGTCTTAATTCCATTTGTGTTTACTTCGAGTGTGACTTTAATGGGATTAAGGTCATCGATAATCTCTGTTTACATGCGAGTTTCTTAATCAGAGTATCGTCTTAATCGGGTTCATATCGGATTATCGTTGTCCGTGTAAACGTACCGGATGAAAACCCGGAAGCTGTTAAGGTGCGCTGAATGCAGCACGAGGGGAATAACGTGACAGATATGCTTCTTGGGCCCTTGGGAGTCCTGGGCCCTTGAGAACCGCTGTTGTAAAGAAAGCTTCAGAATGTGTGTTGAATCGATACTTCTTTGTGACATGCAGAGCTGTGTGTATTCAAGGTTTGTATTTTTAAGAAAAAGTGACGCAAAGTAGTTATACAACTGTCCCTGTATATTGGATAACTGTCATGCATTTACACCACACATTCTTTCACACACACACACCTCTATCCTGGTCTCGGAAAGAGACAGAGAAGCAGAGAGAGAGAGACAGAGATAAAGAGAGGTAGAGAGAGAGAGAGAGAGGCAGAGAGAGAGAGATAAAGAGAGGTAGAGAGAGAGAGAGGCAGAGAGAGAGAGAGATAAAGAGAGGTAGAGAGAGAGACAGAGAGGGAGAGAGAGACAGGAAGAGAGAGAGGCAGCGAGAGAGAGTGCGAGAGAGAGAGAGAGAGACAGAGTGAGAGAGAGAGAGAGACAGAGTGAGAGAGAGGGAGAGAGAGAGAGAGAGAGAGAGAGAGAGTGAGAAAGAGAGTGAGAAAGAGGGAGAGAGAGAGAGGGAGAGAGAGAGAGACAGAGTGAGAGAGGGCGAGAGAGAGAGGGAGAGAGAGAGAGAGAGAGTGAGAGAGAGAGAGAGACAGAGAGACAGAGTGAGAGAGGGCGAGAGAGAGAGGGAGAGAGTGGGAGAGAGAGAGAGAGATTAGAGGGATGATGTATGGCACTGAATGGTGAATGAGTCATTCTACCCGGAGCAGGAGGAACACTGCAGCACTCTCGCTGTGACTTACGCTGTATCGGAAACAGCTCTCATAGCTGCAGGTCTTTTCCATAAACCCTGAAATAACGGCGACATTTTTATCCTAGTGTGTGTGAATTCATCTTCTTCATCTTCTCACTGCTAGACGCGATAGCAGCTGTGATCAAAATCATATTGCTTAATAATTTAGGAATTATAACTGATACGCAGAACCCATATTTATTTACTGTTTTACTTCTGTTTTTGACACACTGATAACAACACCACTGAACTGAACAAACCACTTTATTTAGAACAGTTTTCTCAATTTCACTTCCTCCTTGCATACAAAACAAAACAAAACCAACTCTTATTTATACACCAATACATAGAGGGGTCTGAGAGTGCGCAAAAAAATAAAGTGCACTGTTACTAAAGCGTCTTAAAAGCTTCGGTGACGTAAACAAACAAGTAAAACAAATAAAGCATATAAAAATCATTCTTAACAAATAAACAAAAAACAGATGCAAAATAAACAGACGCGGTACTGCAACGGCGCTCCTGACCTCAATTCTCAAAACGCCCACAAGATGGCGCCATTTATCGGTGGATCCGATATTACAAAACCGATATCCGATTACAGAAAAACGCTTTAAAAAATCGGGAAAAAATATCTGTAAAACGCTAGTAAAGACACCTTAAACTGCATCTTGTCGCAGATATGATGGCTTAACAGGGTTAACTTTTTATTGACAGTAAAATAAGTGCTGTGGTTTTTTTAAAAAAAATGTTATTTGGTCTGGATTATAAACCAGCGCTCTGTAAATCTTCACCATGTAAGGACTAACTCACGATTCATTAAATTTCATTTATTAATGAATGACACGTCGCATATTTTAGCGGTTTATACCATACAAAGCGCCATCAATGTTACAAAGCACTGACACCTGAGACTCCTTCCTTAAATGTTGACAGAAACATCTCCGAAATAAATTTTAAAAAAGACGTCGTTACATCAACGATGATACTTTTTTCTTAGTGTAGACTAGGGCTTGGTGGTATATATTTTCAAATGAGATATAGGATGAGACAATACTGTTTATATCGATTCAGTTTGATGTTGCCTTTACTCTCCCTCTCTGTGAAAACCTGGCCCCGCCCACCCGGCCCCACCCAAGAGGGAAACCATGGAGTTGAATTTGATTTCGATCACGGTCTGCTTTAATAAAAGAGCTTGTGACATCTCACCTGTGGCTTTAACTTACAACTGAACATTTAGCCCACTCTATAGAAAATATACCGTGATATACAATTGAACGATTCAGAAGTTTTGAAATACGTCTGTATCCGATTCCATCGATATGTTTCGCAACAATAAGGTTGCGAAGGTTTCGGGAGAGGTCCGTGGTTTTACCCATCATGAGATGTTTCTTGTGTGACACCTTGGTAACGAGAAGCCTTTTTATAGACCATCAACGTACTAATATTAATTGGCACAGATAGGGGGTGTAATTACTTACGGATTTCAGCCGGTTCCTTGCCTTACCTTGTCTTGGAGAACTACTTTTCCTTAGCGTATTCAAGACTTTTTTCCCGTGTCCACAACTTTTATTTATGGACTTTAACGGTGTGAATTCTTTATATTTCCAGATTTCTTGAGTTAATTCTGATGTCTGGTGAAAATTTCATGTGAATAACCTCATTGGAAAAAATATTTACTGAAAAAAATGTTCAATACTCATTTCCCCCGCTGTATGTCCTGCTAGAGTGTATCAGAATGAGCACATTAATATAAACCCGTCGTTCATATTACAGCCGGAACGTAACCGGATATATATAAAGCGCACACCTCCGATAATCGAGAATTCAGCCACGCTGTGGTATGATGTTATTTATTCGCGGTTCGATTTCAGTGTTGAAGCTGAACAACGCCACATTAAATGTCACGTACGGTCACAGATGTTTCCTACTTCTCAGGAAAGCTAGCTAGCTAAAACGTGCTCTTTGTTTACTCTCATTCACTTTCATGCAGCTGAGAGCATTGTAGCGAGTATCTGGAGCCGCGGGAAACTTCCACTACATTGTTTGCACTTTAAAAGGAAAAGCAGTAAAAGGAAAACTTTGAGAATTGTTTCTGAGAACCGATACTGCTTGTTTGTATGAGTGTGTGTGTGTGTGTGTGTGTGTGAGAGAGTGTACGGGTGTGCGAGACTGGTTTCTTCAGGCAGACTGCAGTATCTGAAAGTGACAGGCAGTGATGTGAGTCAGGATCTGAAATACAACTGTCAAAGCAATGTGTTCCGGAGAGCGAGGGAAAGAGAACAGGGCCCTCGGCTATACACCGATTTGAGAGGACAACATGGCAATAATGTACACATGCGCACACACACACACACACACACACACACACACACAAGCACTGTGTTTATATGAATTCCAGACCAGTTGTGATTTACTGGCCTTATTATTTTGTGAAAACAGTGCACTCGCAAAAATGAACCATGTATGTGGTATTTTTTTGGCTATTATACAGTTATATATAGTCGTGGGGGGGGGGGGGGGGTTGGGGAGTACAGAGGAATAATTCTTCAAAAGAAGTATCCAGCTAAAAAAAGTACCCAAGTGACATTGAAAAGGTTGTTTTACTTTTAAATGTGCTCAACACTTTGAGAAGAACATTCCCCAAAGACAAATCGGTAGGATTTTTTGGCATTTCACCTTCTACAGTGCGCAATATAATTAAAAGATTCAAGGAATCCGGTCAAATCCCTCCGATCCCTCAGACGTCACTGTATTAAAAACCGTGATGGAGATCCTGACATGGGCTCGGGAATACTTCGGTAAAGCTTTGTCAGTCGACACCATTCGCCGCTGCATCCACAGATGCGAGTTAAGGCTTTACTATGCAAAGCGGAAGCCGCACATCAACGCTGTACAGAAACTCCGCCCACTTCTCTGATCTCGGTCTCATCTGAGATGGACGGTAGCACAGTGGAGTCGTGTTTTGTGGTCCGACGAGTCGACATTTCAAATAGTTTCTGGATAAAACAGCCGTCGTGTTCTCCGGACCAAAGAGGAAATCCGAGCTGTTATCAGCGTCAGGTCCTTAATCCAGCGTCTGTCATGGTATGTGGGCGTGTCGGTGCACATGGCAGGGGTAACTTGCACATCTGTGAGGGCAGCATTCATGCAGAAAGATATGTACACATTTTGGAGCAACATACACTGCCACCCAGAGCAGGACAACAACAAACCACATTCTGCCCGGATTACAAGCGCATGGTCGCGTAAACAGAGAATGCGGGTGCTAGCATGGTCCGCTGCAGTCCTGACCTGTCTTCCATTGAGCACGTGTGGTGCATTATAAAGCGCAAAATAAGGCAACAAAGGCCCTGTACAGCTGCGCAGCTGAAGAAACGCATAACGGATAAATGGGGGAAAATTCCTCTTGCTAAACTTAACCAACCGGTGTCTTCACTCAGCGTCCAAACGCTTAATAAGTGTTATTAAAAGAAAAGGATTTGTTACACAGCGCTAAACAGTCGCCTGTCCCAACTTTTTTGGAGTGTGTTCCAGTCATCAGATTTGAAATGAGTGTATATTTTCCAAAATAAATTCAATTCACAAAGTAAAACATCAAATAACGTGTTAATAATGTACAGTCAATACAGTACAGCGTGAACTGAATTTACACACGACTCTGTTTGTTTCTATCGTAGCTGGCCTGACCTCAAAACCAACGCCTGTTCGTAAGTCACGTCACGTTCACGTCAAGTTCACGTGTGAGTCAAATGGTACGGAAATTGCTGTGAGGAAATATACAAAATAATATCATGGTTGTTTTGCTGGTCTGTAGAGTTAAAATGGTAAGTGTGACGCGCTTAGCTATTAGACAGCAATAGCGATTGCTATAATAATATAGCAGAAGAAGAAGCAGGTGTTTCCAAACCTTCTGGATAAATGACCCTAAATGGATTTCATGGATTATTTGTGAATATTTCAACCGTGGCATTTTGGGTTTTACTCAATGTTTGCTCTGCCACTTGTAAATCCATATTCGATAAATATCCCTGCATATCTACATGTTTGTTTTCTTGGCTTGTGTAGTTCCACTGAGTCAGAGTCACCTCGACGTTCTTGAGGAACTGGTGGAGTTAGATGGATGGGGAAATCTCTCCATCCTTCATGCTGAACTCCTACACTACTGCAGCATGTCACTAAAACAGCGGCTTGTTTGAATGCGACTCTTTTAAATAAACGTGAACGGTGTGAGTCTTTATACACGTTTCTTCTACCGTGTCCATTGGTAGTTTTATTGTCCTTGATGGTTTTACTTCATGCAGCGGTTTCATTCACCTTCATTTCTCAATCACCCTTAACACATGGCGTCAAGAACAAAGAGCTAATTAGTTAATCAGTTAACAAGTTAATCAACTGTGGGGTAAAAACATCACTGACCTTGTCGGAGCAGCGGCCCATCGCTGAGATGACGAGTCACGTGGAACTCCAAACCAGACGGTCTTTAACCCTGTTCACGGTAACAGCGTACAATAGGCCTATGTGCAGGGTTATTAACTAGCTAATATAGCTAGCCAAAATCATTGAACTTTCTAACGATGCCAAATAAATACAATGCTAGTCTCTATATATATATATATATGCGATTAGCATAACGCTAACATCGAGGATATTTATTTGAGGGACTTTGTATCGAATCTGACGAGCTAATGCTAGCTAACGATACTGTGCGAGATTTATGTAAATATGATCAAACAGCCTGGTTTAATTTCACTCGACAGATTAGAGCCGACCCCACCCACTCACAGTGATTGACAGGTGAGCTTACCGTACAAAATAGGCGTACAGAATAAGCTAGCTAAATAACTAGCATAGAGTGCGCCAAGTCTTAGCTAGCTGCTTGCTTTCGGAAATAATGTCGGACTAGCAGTACATTCCTGAATGGCTTAATTATTACATCGATGCTTCCTGTCTTCATTTTCTTCTTGTTTTTTTTTTTTCCTTCTCTGTCTTTTCTGGCTTCCAGACAGCTACATTCCCTCCATTTTGAAAAGCGCAGCCATGCTAGCAAGATAGTGTCTGGTTTAGCCGTGCAACGTAACCTATCGGATGTTTTTGGAGGAATTCAACACTTTTTTTTTTTTTTTTTTTTTTACGTGCAGAGATTACTTCTAGAAAATATTTTTTTAAAAATGTTAATTACTTAAAAAAATTGACCTGGTACGAAAACGGCAACAATGCTGGCGAAAGTGTGGCTTTTTGGACGCTAAGAATTTACACGTTCTTATTATCGTGGGGACATTTTGTCATCATTAGTAGCTAAACAAACACACACAAACACACACACACACACACACAGTAGCTAGGTGACACATGAGCCGTCTGGCTAGCTCGAGTGCTCCCTGTTGGTTTTTAATTACAGTTCCCATAGCGGACAAACAGAAGCAGCAGAATAACAGACAGTGTCACGAGCACAGAATTTCTGACTGTAAATTATTTATTTTCCTCACACAGGACACTTTAAAAATGCAATTTAAATGTATGCTTACAGCTCGCCTGTGAATCATTCCATGCTCATTTCCACAGCAGGCACATCTGCTTCCTGGTTAATGAATAAACATGCGATTTTACGTTGTTATGGAAAGGTTAAACGTGCCCTTGTTTCTTGTGCTCGTGTGGAAAAGATATTCCTGAAGGTCCTACAGCATGCGAGTGAAACCAGGTCGTACGACTAGCGCTGAAACCTTTAGGGTGATTTCTCGTAGGAAAAGCGGGGCGTGGAAATGCGACTCTTTTAATATAAAGCGAAAGGTAAGATCATTTCAGGTGGTTTCATCCAGTGGACTAGAACACACTGAGCCCACTGTATTATTAAAGCGTAACATTATTTTTTGGCGTGATACCACAGCGCTGTTATATTCTCGATTCCGAGTCATCCGGAGGTGTTGATTGATAGCCAATTAGTCGTTCTAATACGTCATCGTTTCCGTACAGCTCACTCGTACGGACTTGTACGGTGGACGCTCTGCATAAACAGATTGACAGCGTAAGTAATGGCTGATATCATTAGGGATCTGTAAACAGACGTTGACGTGACACTTTTGTAAGGAGTCTCCAGCGTCAACGGTCGTATCGTCTACAAACGAGAGAAGAAAAGCGAGGCCGGCGAAGGAACGACTGATTATAGCGGCTGGAACGTAAATGATAACCAGGAACAAACGTAACTGTTGTGTAGCCATTCGTACGTGACGATCATTCTTTGGACTGGGGGAGGAACCCCGAGGAAACCCCTGCAGCACGGGGAGAACATGCAAACTCTGCACACACAGGGTCACGGTGGGACTCAAACCCCAAACCTTGGCAGCGTGAGGCAACGCACTAACCACTACACTGAATGCGCATCACGATGATGTCACCTGACGCGCCTCTCCCGGAACCTGCGGAAAATCGGCCGTAATTTAGACAGCTCGCAAGATGATGAAAACTATCTCGCTGTTTGCTTGATTTAGTCGCGCTGCCGTTTCAGAATTTTGAAACTGTTGCGGTGTGAATATGCTAATCCACACCAAACAGCACACACCAACTCTTTCACAGTGTGTGTAATCTTTGTACATCACGCCTTCTATTCTGTTCACTTCCACACCCCCTATAAATAAAACGTTACACTGCAGCAAGCATCACACCCGAACCCTTTCCTTTATCCAGTGAACGCGGAAATGCTCAGGGAAACGCTAAACGGCTGCAAATGGGATTAAAAAGTATTTCCTCCTTCAGTTCCTTCTCTCCCGGCGTCCCATTAATAAATCATATCCACCTCACAGACGCACAAAGCGGCAGCGTTTTATTCCCTGCCGATGTGTTTAACAGGGGGTGGAAACGCACGGATAAACCTCTCTGCACGTCTCTCCAGTACCCCCAGGGCTTATTCTCTTTGTGGATGTGGAATTGAGTCGAATCTGCTGTTTGATTGACAGATTTGGAGGTTTGGAGGTCTCTCTGGCAGCAGAGAATGTAACTGTAAGCAGCCTGGTATTGAACGTATGCTGTTCATTTTCCCTGCGTGCGCTCGAGTGCTTTAATAAATGATACACACGTACTGCTAGCAAAGCTTTTCGCATCTCAAAGGAAAACTCTGGCGGTTTACAACTACGGTACATTACGGAGAAATGGACAGAGGAACCTGATTAACGGGCTCCCGAGTAGCGCAACAGAAGACGCCCAATCGTCCAATCCTGACGATGCGACAGCCATAAATATCTCGTAACTGATCAGTGTTTTTCATGTTGTCTTCAACGTTCTTTCGGTTTTTTTTTATTTTCTGAGGAAGACCTGATTCTACTGGGCAGACCCTCCTCACATTTAAGCACGCAGATATCACGAACTCCCCGTGATCCACACCGATTGCGGGTGCCCACGTTGTTGCTGATGAGATTTAACGGTCGATTGTGAGAGGTGTTGAGCGGTTAGCATGGATTGCTAAGCTCAAAGCTAGCTAGTTAGTGTTTATTTTGTGGATGGGACTGAATGTAGGTCTCCGTTCGATGCACTGCGCTCATCTGTCAGGTTT